>NC_068443.1:34079887-34377597 GCF_023373465.1 Oncorhynchus keta
TTGTTGTAAGATCTCAATGTGCAAGTATGACTTCTGTGTGGGAGAATGAGGTGTGTTAAACGTCATGTTTTATAGGGTCCTGCAGGAAGTATCAGACTTCTCAAGAGAAACGAAGATGTAAATTCTCTGTTTCCGGCTCAGAATGCTACAAAGAAGGTACACACACAGACGCGCACACCACACACACACACTCACATGTATGTATGTTATATATATTTCTTACCCACTTGTCTCCAGCAGACAGAGTTCGAGGAGTTGATCGCCAACCTGCAGATCTCCAAGGGCAACGAGTCAGCTCCACCCCCTCCAGCCAAAGAGCCCACGAGCCAAACAGAGGAGCCGCTTTCTCCGCAGTCGTTTGCTATGGTGGGTACTAGTACTCACTGGTTGGTGTTACGCTGTAGTGGCCCTCTTCAAACTCTTTTCAATTAGAATGATCTGCTCCTTCTCTTGTGGTTGGTTGTAGTAGTCCTGTTGTGATTTGGTTAGATATGGTCAGTTGGTTAATTGTGATTGGTTGGTTCTCCTGTGCGTAGAAGGGAACTCTGGCCCTGAAGGAGATGCTGAACATTGGCGCCGCCCCGGACTCCACTGGTCCCGCCTCCTTCAACACACAGCAGCAGAACAAGAGACGACCCACCAAGAAACTGGGTGAGTTCAACTATGTGCAATGCTACATGTTTAGTAGAGCCTGACTGATATGTTATTTTTTTTTGTGGGGGGGGGGACACTTACGGATACTTACGGATACCGATTTACACTACATGACCAAATGTATGTCCTGCTCGTCAAACGTCTCCTTCCAAAATCAGGGACATTAATATGGAGTTGGTCCCGCTTTGCTTCGATAACAGCCTCCACTCTTCTGGGAAGGCTTCCAACCAGATGTTGGAACATTGCTGCGGGAACTGGCTTCCATTCAGCCACAAGAGCATTAGTGAGGTCGGGCACTGATGTTGGACGATTAAGTCTGGCTCGCATTCGGTGTTCCAATTCATCTCAAAGGTGTTTGATGGGGTTGAGGTCGGGGCTCTGTGCAGGCCAGTCAAGTTCTTCCACACCAATCTCGACAAACCATTTCTATATGGATCTTGCTTTGTGCACTGGGGCATTGTCATGCTGAAACAGGAAAGGGCCTTCCACAAAGTTGGAAGCACAGAATCGTCTAGTATGTCGTATTCTGTAGCGTTAAGAGGAGTGTATTCAGAAGCAGTGCGGATTGGCCGGGTCGTGTTTTGGAGGACGCATGGCTCTCGACCGTCACCTCTCCCGAGTTCACACTGGGGAGGGGGGGTGGTTTGTTGTTGTGTATTTTTACATGCTACACACTTCAGCACTTGGCGGTCCCGTTCTGTGAGCTTGTGTGGCCTACCACCACTGTTGTTACTTCTAGACGTTTCTTCTTCACAATAACAGCACTTACAGCTGACCGGGGCAGCTCAAGCAGGGCTTGTTGGAAAGGTGGCATCCTATGATGAGACCATGTTGAAAGTCACTGAGCTCATCAGTAAGGCCATTCTATTGCCAATGTTTGTCTATGGAGATTGCATGGCAGTGTGCTTTATTTTATACACCTGTCGTGAACGGGTGTGGCTGAAATAGCCGAATCCACTCATTTGAAGGGGTGTCCACATTCTTTTGTATATACAGTGCTTTCGGAAAGTATTCAACCCCTTGACTTTTTCCACATTTTGTTACGTTACAGCCTTATTCTAAAATGGATTAAATTGTTTTTCCACCTCATCAATCTACACACAAGACTCCATAATGACAAAGCAAATTACGCTTTTAGAATTTTTTGCAAATGTATTCAAATTAAAAAACATTTCATCACATTTACTTAAGTATTCAAACCCTTTATTTAGTACTTTGTTGAAGCACCTTTGGCAGCGATTACAGCCTCGAGCCGTCTTGGGTATGGCGCTACAAGCTTGGCACACCTGTATTTGGGATTTTCTCCCATTCTTCTCTGCAGATTGTCTCAAGCTCTGTTAGGTTGGATGGGGAGTGTCGCTGCACAGCTATTTTCAGGTCTCCGGAGATGTTCGATCGGGTTCAAGTCCAGGCTCTGGCTGGGCCACTCAAGGACATTGAGATCTGTCCTGAAGCCATTCCATGGTTGTCTTGGCTGTGTGCTTAGGGTTGTTGTCCTGTTGGAAGGTGAACCTTCGCCCCCCCAGTCTGTGGTCCTGAGCGCTCTGAAGCAGGATTTCATACGTGACATTAATGAAATCAGGAGAATGTCTGCAAGTGTTCAGATCAGCATGACATTTCTGTTTTTCCACCTATTCATTAAGTATTAGTTATCTAATATCTGCTGATAATGTCGGTGAACCGATCTATCGGTCAGGCTCTGTTTTATCTGCAGGTGGAGCTATTGTGGCACTTAGTGGAGATACTGTACAACAGATATTAAACCAGTCGTTCTTCATTCCCTTTCTCCTCCTTACACCCTTAAACCTCCCCTTTTCTCCCTTCTTCCCCATCAGCGGCGACGATGGGCGACTCTGTGTTACCCGCGTCCCCAGCAGCAGCAGTCCCTCACCTGCCGTCCCCCCAGCCCTCCGCCATGGTTCCCAGTGTGGCCTCAGAGCTGACCAGGATCTGTATGGGCCTGGGTATGGCCCCGCCTGACTTCACCTTCATGCGCAGCAGACAGGTGAGACACACACACACACACACACACACAATCTTGCATACAAGACGCACACGCAGGTATTCAAGCACAATCCCACTCTTTCCCAGGGTCTGCTGGTGTATCAGGTGAAGCTCTCCAGTGGTCTGGTGGTCCAAGGTCCCCAGTGTCAGTCTGAAAACGAAGCCAAAGAGAAAGCAGCTCTTTTCGCCCTGCAGCGCCTTGTGAGTGTGGTGTGTGTCCTTCCTGTATCTCTGTGTGTTCCCCCTTTTCTTTTTCTTTTGTTATGTCTATATTTGACCAGTGTCTCCATATTTGTAGGTTTTCTAACCCCTCTCTCGCTGTCTCCTTCAGAATTCAGTGGGTTCTGGGTTCCCCCTGCCACCGCCTCTGTTCTCTGGGGTCGGACAGATAAGGGGGCCGCCCATGGGACCCATCCCTAACATATTCGGTCAATCGGGTGAGCCCTGGCGTCATGTGGAGGGCGTCTATATTGATACTGTATGACCTCTGGGTGCAGTAATGCCCATTCACCTTGATAGGTTTTAGACACTAATTCTGGATGTGAACCAAACGCTTTCACTGTTTCACTCTCTTGCTCTCTCTCTCTCGCTCCCTCCCTCCAGGTGGTCTGTTGATGCCTCCTCAGGGGTATGGTCCCCTACACTGGGGCATGCCCCTCCCGCCTCACCAGGGCCAGCCCTTCTATGGGGGCACCTTCCCTGGCACCAGGCCCCAAGCACCCTCCGTCCCCATCGGCTCACACAACCAGTTTGTCCCCCTGCAGGTAAGGAGCTCCAGGACCTTTTTCTATAGTTCACATTAAATCACCACAACAAAAGAGTTATGCGTGCATTTATATGGCCAAAAGATGCATATTAATAGTATTTTGGGATTTCACCACAGAGAAATGACCATGATTAACTCTTATGTTTGTTTGTGTGCTCCCATGGTAACACACCATCTTAGCCTCTGACTAACCTACGTCTATTGTCAGGTCACTAAGAAGCGCGTGTCCTCGGTCAAGAAGCCCCAGGAGTTCTGCAACGCGGCTCACAAGGCGAGGAACCAAGCCCTGGGCGGCGAATTCCCGTCTCACTCCCAACCCTCCCTATCCCCGACCCCCTCCACACCCCCAAAGACCACCCAGGCAGCGGGGACCCCATCCACGCCCCAAGCGCCACGCCAGAACCCCTCGGGCCAAGGCCACACCCCCACCTCCGCCTCCAAGAGGAAACACAGGAAACTGGCGGTGAACTTCGAGGCAGCCAAAGTCCAAGAATAATCCCCTCCCCTTCCTCTTAGGTGTTGGTTTTTAGGATGGTGTTCTAATCGGTTGGGTCTCAATAGCACCCTATTCCCTGTGGTGCACTACTTTTAACCAGAGCCCTATGTAGTTGTCCTACATAGGAATAGGGTGTCATAAGTGTGCCATTTGAGATGTAGACATTGTTCTAGATAATGGGAGGCAATAAGGCCTGATAAATCAGAATGGCGTTGTTTTTATGTTGCGTTTGCATCATGTTTGTGAGATGGATTTCTATTCTCACTAATCTCGCCAGACCTTGTGGTACATGGTGTCCTTCTAGTTGGTCGGTTTATGATTGGAGCCAGTAATCAAGGGCTTAATCCCTTTTAATCTTTCCCTTTGTTTGTTTCAAGTCTCTATTTTACCAAATGTATTTTTATTCTGATCCAAGTATTTTGTCACAATTCTGTGTTTTAATGTCAGTCGTTTGTAATTGCTAATACTAAATCAACCTCCAAAATAGTCATGTGAAATTAACTTCACACGTGTTTACCAGCAATTAGGTCTCAAATACAGTATACTGACGACAGCATACAAACACATCACTATGACAAAATTCTGGAATTTCTACTCCGCAGTATAACAACACATTTCTTCCAGTAGAAAATCATTTTGAAATTGAATTCAAATCATCTCCTTTGGGACATCACCAGGACCTCTGTTAGCTGGTTGATCCAAGCCTTAATAGAGGGATGTTTCTGTTTTTTTTTTATATATATATATTTTTGTCCACCATATTTCAGTCTATGGATTTTATGCCTTGGTACCTTTTTAAATATGACACACATTGTTTTTTGTTGCTGATAGTACCATGGCTGAGTCATTATTCATTAACTTTTAACCCACATGTACAGTCGAGTTTTACAAGCATATTTTTGGGTCTCGCTATGTTTTTGAATTTGTACCTTTTGCCTCTTTCAACACGTGGTCTGAGCTACTGGGTTCTGGCTCTGTGGGTATTTTAAACATCTGAACCAAAGCACACCTGTTGTATGTCCTATTGGTTTTTTTTCTAAATTAATTTGAGAGTTTTAACAAGAAAAACCTCTACCCCCCCCCCCCAAAAAAAATTCAAAAACCATAACTAAGGAAATGTAGCTCGCTCTTTTGATGCAGGAAAGGTGCTGTACGTATCCAATGAATAAAGACATCTTTTGTTATCATCGATACATTTATGTATTTGTCAGCTTATTTGATTATTTTGTCATGGGATTTTGAATTTCTGTGAGTGGTAGAGATGTATAACTCATAATGCTTTCCATTAGGCATGATGTCTGAGTATAAAAGTGAACATGACAAAACGGCTACAAATCAAATTGTATTGGTCACATACGCGTGTTTTAGCAGATGTTATTGCGGGTTTAGCGAAATGCTTGTTTTGAGCTCCGACTGCAGTAATATCTAACAATTTCACAACATACCCAATACACACATCTAAGTAAAGGAATGGAATTAAGAATATATATACAGTGGTGCAAAAAAGTATTTAGTCACCCACCAATTGTGCAAGTTCTCCCACTTAAAGATGAGAGAGGCCTGTAATTTTCATCATAGGTACACTTCAACCATGACAGACAAAATGACAGAAATCCAGAAAATATGATTTTTAATTAATTTATTTGCAAATGATGGTGGAAAATAAGTATTTGGTCAATAACAAAAGTTTATCTCAATACTTTGTTATATACCCTTTGGCAATGACGGAGGTCAAATGTTTTCTGTAAGTCGTCACAAGGTTTTCACACACTGTTGCTGGTATTTTGGCCCATTCCTCCATGCAGATCTCCTCTCTAGAGCAGTGATGTTTTGGGGCTGTTGCTGGGCAACACGGACTTTCAACTCCCTCCAAAGATTTTCTATGGGGTTGCGATCTGGAGACTGGCTAGGCCACTCCAGGACCTTGAAAGGAAGTACTAAAAAATGAAGGTGTGGCGGTATGTCTGCATATAATAACCGTATTCTGACCTTGAATTCCTTCAATATTCCACCATAATTCCACCATTTTTAAACTCTAGGAAACCATGAATAAAGTCGAGCAAACCTACCTGTTCAAAGTGGGAAAATAATCTACTTTTTTTTTTTCAATAGAAACCACATTCGCCACGCACTGTATTTTATAAATGATAGGAGTAAATGTGCATCCAGCTTGGAGAAGGGGATTGTAAATACACAGCAATTGTTTTATATGATCTTTCCTTATGATCCCTGGAGACGAATGTGAAACCACACATATGGAAGCAAACTGAAAATCATATCAACATTGCCGCCCCTTCACCACAGTGAAATAGGCTATAAATAGCTGTGCCGCTATTCAGAATTTTAATTGTGAGCCCTCATTATTTGCTTGGATGAAATTTGGACACCCGAGCTATAGGCTTCTGTAGGGCTGAACCTGTGGAGTTGATGTATGCGTTTTCTCATGTTTTAATTATAGACTATGTCCTGGCTTTTCTCGGTTTTATCTTACAGTTTGTATCATGTTAAACATGAGCCACTATTGAGAGCCACTTTCAGTAATACCCACATACATTTTTAACTCTCACATTAGTGTTAGTTTTCTTCCATTTTACATCATTCCATTTACAATGATTTCCTCTGTCACGTCCGTGTAACTTGTACAATATGGTTGAATTTATTGTTCCATCCTATTGTACACCCCCCCCCCAGGATGAACATTCAGGATGTGTAAAGGCGCTCCAAAGGCTCTCCCAATGGAGATGAGGATGATGAGGATGAAATGGAGATGAGGATGCATAGATGGCATTCTCTGATCCCTATTTTCTGAGCCTGTTCTCTCGATGTATCAAATCAAATCAAATCACATTGTATTTGTCACATGCGCTGAATACAACAGGTAGACCTTACCGTGAAATGCTTACTTACAAGCCTTTAACCAACAACACAGATTTAAGAAAATACAGTTAAGAAAGTATTTACTAAATAAAATAAAATAAAAAAAGTAACACAATAAAATAACAACAATGAGGCTATATACAGGGGTACAGGTACAGGTCAGTCAAGGTCATTTGTACATGTAGATAGGGATAAAGTGAATATGCAGTGTAAAAACAAGAGGGTGTCAAATCAAATCACATTTTATTTGTCACATACACATGGTTAGCAGATGTATGCAAGTGTAGTGAAATGCTTGTGCTTCTAGTTCCGACAATGAAGTAATAACCAACGAGTAATCTAACCTAAAAATGTCACAACATCTACCTTATACACACAAGTGTAAAGGGATGAAGAATATGTACATAAAAATATATGAATGAGTGATGGTACAGAACGGCATAGGCAAGATACAGTAGATGGTATCGAGTACAGTATATACATATGAGATGAGTAATGTAGGGTATGTAAACATATAAAAGTGGCATTGTTTAAAGTGGCTAGTGATACATGTATTACATAAAGATGGCAAGATGCAGTAGATGGTACAGAGTACGTTATATACATATGAGATGAGTAATGTAGGGTATGTATAAACATTATATTAAGTGGCATTGTTTAAAGTGGCTAGTGATACATTTTTTACATCCATTTTTCCATTATTAAAGTGGCTGAAGTTGAGTCAGTGTGTTGGCAGCAGCCACTCAATGTTAGTGGTGGCTGTTTAACAGTCTGATGGCCTTGGGATAGAAGCTGTTTTTCAGTCTCTCGATCCCTGCTTTGATGCACCTGTACTGACCTCGCCTTCTGGATGATAGCGGGGTGAACAGGCAGTGGCTCGGGTAGTTGTTGTCCTTGATGATCTTTATGGCCTTCCTGTGACATCGGGTGGTGTAGGTGTCCTGAAGGGAAGGTAGTTTGCCCCCGGTGATGCGTTGTACAGACCTCACTACCCTCTGGAGAGCCTTACGGTTGTGGGCGGAGCAGTTGCCGTACCAGGCAGTGAGGTGATACAGCCCGACAGGATGCTCTCGATTTTACATCTGTAAAAGTTAGTGAGTGCTTTTGATGACAAGCCAAATTTCTTCAGCCTCCTGAGGTTGAAGAGGCGCTGCTGCGCCTTCTTCACCACGTTGCCTGTGTGGGTGGACCAATTCAGTTTGTCCGTGATGTGTATGCCGAGGAACTTAAAACTTACTACCCTCTCCACCACTGTCCTGTCGATGTGGATAGGGGGATGCTCCCTCTGCTGTTTCCTGAAGTCCACAATCATCTCCTTTGTTTTGTTGACATTGAGTGTGAGGTTATTTAGGGTGGAGGTGATATGGTCCTTGACTAGTCTCTCAAAGCACTTCATGATGACGGAAGTGAGTGCTACGGGGCGGTAGTTGTTTAGCTTTGTTACCTTAGCTTTCTTGGGAACAGGAACAATGGTGGCCCTCTTGAAGCATGTGGCAACAGCAGACTGGGATAAGGATTGATTGAATATGTCCGTAAACACACCAGCCAGCTAGTCTGTGCATGCTCTGAGGACGCGGCTGGGGATGCCGTCTGGGCCTGCAGCCCTGTGAGGGTTAACACGTTTAAATGTTTTACTCACGTCGGCTGCAGTGAAGGAGAGTCCGCAGGTTTTGTTAGTGGGCCGTGTCAGTGGTACTGTATTGTCCTCAAAGCGAGCAAAGAAGTTGTTTAGTCTGTCTGGGAGCAAGACATCCTGGTCAGCTACGGGGCTGGTTTTCTTTTTGTAATCCGTGATTGACTGTAGACCCTGCCACATACCTCTTGTGTCTAAGCCATTGAATTGCGACTCTACTTTGTCTCTATACTGACGCTTAGCTTGTTTGATTGCCTTGCGGAGGGAATAGCTACACTGTTTGTATTCGGTCATGTTTCCAGTCACCTTGCCCTGGTTAAACGCAGTGGTTCGCGCATTCAGGTTTCTGGTTTGGGAATGTTTTGATAGTTGCTGTGCGAATGCTAAACTCGCCATCAATCCACGGTTTCTGGTTTGGGAATGTTTTGATAGTTGCTGTGGGGGCCTTATATGCGTCATGGAAGTTAGAATAACAAAGATACAGGGTTTTACCAGCCCTGGTAACACAATCGATATGCTGATAGAATTTAGGGAGTCTTGTTTTCAGATTAGCATTGTTAAAATCCCCAGCTAGAATAAATACAGCCTCAGGATAAGTGGTTTCCAGTTCAGATAGAGTCAAATCAAGTTCGTTCAGGGCCATCGGTGTGTCTGCTTGGGGGGGAATATATGCGGCTGTGATTATAATCGATGATAATTCTCTTGGTAGATAATGCGGTCAACATTTGATTGTGAGGAATTCTAAGTCAGGTGAACAGAAGGACTTGAGTTCCTGTATGTTGTTGTGAGCACACCACATCTCGTTAATCATAAGGCATACCCCCCTGCTCTTATATCCAGTAGTTCCTCCCGACTGTATGTAATAAACCCTAAGATTACCTGGGTTACCAATGTAAGAAATAACACCTAAAAAAACAAAATACTGCATAGTTTCCTAGGAACGCAAAGCGAGGCGGCCATCTACAGTGGGGCAAAAATGTATTTTGTCAGCCACCAATTGTGCAAGTTCTCCCACCTAAAAAGATGAGAGAGGCCTGTAATTTTCCTCATAGGTACACTTCAATTATGACAGAAAAAATGAGAAGAAAAAATCCAGAAAATCACATTGTAGGATTTTTAATTAATTAATTTGCAAATTATGGTGGAAAATAAGTATTTCGTCACCTACAAACAAGCAAGATTTCTTGGCTTCTTCTGGCTCTCACAGACCTTCTTTAAGAGGCTCGTCTGTCCTCCACTCGTTACCTGTATTAATGGCACGTGTTTGAACTTGTTATCAAAATAAAAGACACCTGTCCACAACCTCAAACAGTCACACTCCAAACTCCACTATGGCCAAGACCAAAGAGCTGTCAAAGGACACCAGAAACAAAATTGTAGACCTGCACCAGGCTGGGAAGACTGAATCTGCAATTGGTAAGCAGCTTGGTTTGAAGAAATCAACTGTGGGAGCAATTATTAGGAAATGGAAGACATACAAGACCACTGATAAACTCCCTCAATCTGGGGCTCCACGCAAGATCTCACCACGTGGGGTCAAAATGATCACAAGAACGGTGAGCAAAAATCCCAGAACCACACGGGGGGACCTAGTGAATGACCTGCAGAGAGCTGGGACCAAAGTAACAGAGCCTACCATCAGTAACACACTGTCCAGGCCCGTCTGAAGTTTGCTAGAGAGCATTTGGATGATCCAGAAGAAGATTGGGAGAATGTCATATGGTCAGATGAAACCAAAATATAACTTTTTGGTAAAAACTTGTTGTGTTTGGAGGACAAAGAATGCTGAGTTGCATCCAAAGAACACCATACCTACTGTGACGCATGGGTGGAAACATCATGCTTTGGGGCTGTTTTTCTGCAAAGGGACCAGGATGGCTGATCCGTGTAAAGGAAAGAATGAATGGGCCATGTATCGTGAGATTTTGAGTGAAAACCTCCTTCCATCAGCAAGGGCATTGAAGATGAAACGTGGCTGGATCTTTCAGCATGACAATGATCCCAAACACACCGCCCGGGCAACGAAGGAGTGGCTTCTGTTTGACCTCTGTTATTGCCAACAAAGGGTATATAACAAAGTATTGAGATAAACTTTTGTTATTGAACAAATACTTATTTACCACCATAATTTGCAAATAAATTCATAAAAAATCCTACAATGTAATTTTCTGGATTTTTTTTCTCCCATTTTGTCTGTCATAGTTGAAGTGTACCTATGATGAAACTTACAGGCCTCTCTCATCTTTTTAAGTGGGAGAACTTGCACAATTTGTGGCTGACTAAATACTTTTTTGCCCCACTGTATGTCGGTGCCGGAAGTAACAATGCAAATTGTCTGGGTGGACATTTTATTCATTGTTCAGCAGTCTTATGGCTTGGGGGTAGAAGCTGTTAAGCCTTTTGGACCTGGACTTGGCGCTCCGGTACCGCTTGCCGTGCGGTAACAGAGAGAACAGTCTGGGGCCTCCCGAGTGGAGCAGTGGTCTGAGGCACTACATCGCAGTGCTTGCTGTGCCATTAGAGATTCTGAGTTTGAGTCCAGGCTCTGTCGCAGACCTAGAGACCCATGGGGTGGCGCACAATTGGCCCAGTGTTGTCCGGGTTGGTGGAGGGATTGGCTGGCAGCGATGTTCTTGTCCCATCGCGCCCTAGCGCAGTGCACGCTGGCACGGTCACCACGTCCACGGTGTTTCCTCCGACACATTGATGCGGCTGGCTTCAGGGTTAAGTGGGCATTGTGTCAAGAAGCAGTGCGGATTGGTTGGGTTGTGTTTCGGAGGACGCGCGGCTCTCGACCTTCACCTCTCCCGAGTCTGTACGGGAGCTGCAGCTATGAGGACAAGACTGTAACTACCAATTGGACACCACGAAATTGGGGTGGAAAAGCGGTCAAAGTAAAAAGCAAAAAAATAAAAATAGAGAACAGTCTATGACTTGGGTGACTGGAGTCTTTGACAATGTTTTGTTACCTTCTGTAGTATATAATATATAGATCCTGGATGGGAGGAAGCTTGGCCCCAGTGATGTACTGGGCTGTACGCACTACCCTCCGTAGCGCCTTTACGGTCGGATACCGAGCAGTTGCCATACAAGACGGTGAAACAACTGGTCAGGATGCTCTCGATGGTGTAGCTGTAGACATTTTTGAGGATCTGGGGGCCCATGCCAAATCTTTTCAGTCTCCTGAGGGGAAAAAGGCGTTGTTGTACCCTCTTCATGATTTTCTTGATGTGTTTGGACCATGCTAGTTTGTTGGTGATGTTGTCACCTAGGAACTTGAAACTCTCGACCCGCTCCACTACAGCCCCGCCGTTGTGAATGGGGGCGTGCTCGGTCCTCCTTTTCCTGTAGTCCACGGGTATCTCCTTTGCCTTGCTCACGTTGAGGGAGAGGTTGTTGTCCTGGCACCACACTGCCAGATCCATCGACAAATTTTGAATGAACGGTATACTCTATTTAAAGGCATAGCTTAAGATAAATGTACTGAAAAAGTGGAAAAGTGGAAGGGTTTTCAACAGTTTAATTACATTTATTCAGCACACGCAAAGGAACCATGCCTGCAAAGACCATTACGCAACTTCATAAGGTAAGTCTGAATACCAACTACTGAGAAGTGCGTAGGAAAGGCGTGAGCAAGAAAGGCGTCATTTCCTAATTCAGAATCAGGCCCCAGGTCTCCAATTCTACAATTTGACACCACTTTCATGCCAATAAACTCTTTGCAAGGGTTGCCAGAAAAAAAACTTTATTGAGAGCAACCAACAACTGAAACGCCTGGAGTTTTCTAAATGGCATTGACAACAGGTGCTATGGTCAGATGAGATGAAAATAGAGCTCTTTGGCCACACACCACCAGTGGGTTTGACGCCGAAAGAAGGATGCATATGCAGAAAAGAACCTCATACCTGCTGTAAGAAAAGGTGGTGGATCGTTATGTATTATAGGGTTGTTTTTCTTCCACTGGTCCTGGGGCCCTTGATAAAGTCAACGGCATCATGGACTCTACCGAGTACCAGGACATTTTAGCCAAAGACCTGGTTGCTTATGCCAGGAGGCTGAAACTTGTCCATAAGTGGATCTTCGAGCAAGACAATGATCCCAAGCACACATCAAAATAAACAAGAGATTGTTAATTGACCATCAAATCTACATTTTGGAATGGCCTTCTTAGTATCCGGACTTGAACCCCATTGAAAACCTGTGGTTTGAATTGAAGAGGGCAGTCGATAGGAGCAGACAAAAGGATGTTAAGGATCTGGAAATATTCTGTATGGAGAAATTATCTAAGATCCCTCCCAATGTTCTCCAATATGATATTGTTCTCCTATCTCATTAAACATGATAGAAATGGCTCAGTAACATTATCCTCACAAGGGGTGGGTATTAAAAACAGGGGTGCCAAAAATTATATTGTTTTTTGAAAAAAAAATTCAGATTTTTTTATTTCATTCTTTTTGGTTGATTCCATTGAGTAATTAATCAAGTAAAATATATTTCCCATGTTGGAAAATCACAATATAGCTCAGTACTGGTGTTATTTATTCTATACTATTTTTTGTTCATTTTCTTTTATCAACCTCTCTCTTCCTCCAGAGTTACAACGATGCTCCTAGGTGAGGTCAAAGAGTCCCAGGGCCTCCATGGTAGGGCTCCTGTTTCACGGATCAGGCCAGTCTCACCCCCACCAATACCACGACCCCCAGAAATGGATATGTAATGTACTATATCCCTTCAACTCAACTCTGGAACTCGAAGCCAGTTCCACTGACTTTTTTAAAATATTCCCTTCTAATCAGGGACAGATTTAGACCTGGGACAACAGGTGTGTGCAAATAATTATCAGGCAGAACAGAAAACTAGCAGGCCGCGGACCTTGTAGGGTAAGAGTTGTGTACCCGTACTACATCTTTAGCTTTAGCACCCCCTTCTGGTCATGTTTTCACTGCTCATGCAATTGTTTTACATGTTGTTCTATATTTTGGCCACCAGAGAACAGTGCATAGCTACTGATGTCTTTCTCATGTGGCGTTCAGGCCAGTCTATGGCAGGGGAGGCCAACCCTCCTCCTGGAGAACTACTGGGTTTGCAGAACTTCGCTCCCGCCCTGCTGAATACACACAGGATTCTACTATTCAGCTGCTCATCAGCTGTTTCATCAGCTTAATCAGGTATGTTAAAGTAGGGTTTAAACAAAAGCCTACGTGCCCAGTAGCTCTCCAAGAGGAGGGTTGGCAACTCCTAGTCTATGGGGTACATGACTTGTGCATAATATATTCATTCATAGGCACTGGACAGATGGAAAGAGGAAATTGTTGTTCAGAGTAACTTGTTAAAGATGGATAGATGAAATGGAATCACGATGAACACACGCCAACCCTCACCCACAACACACGCTATTGTTCTCCGCTTAAACAAACACGATACTGATAGATAAGAGCACACATATTGTACTTTGAAACTTTAACACCATGGTAAATACTTTCCCCTTTTTTTCTAAATCGCAAATCACAATCTCTAGGCTCATTTTGATAATGATCCAGAAACGTACTTCGTAATATTAGCTGATATTATGTTCATGAATTGGTCAAAGTCACCAACCAGGACACCATGTACAAAATGGTCTGGTGAGGATGATATTAACAGCTGCTTACTTGGTGTTCATCAATCTCTTGATCCATATTGATCAATTATTACTGTGCTGGCTGTGACAGTCTACATTTACATAGTCTACAGTACATAGTCTTGAAATTGAACAAAACACAACACAGTAGAAGACTGAATTTAAACAAGTATTTTTCTTCCCTGAAATACAGCGATTGTGATACTTATGTATTGTATATTGTGTTTTTTGGTGGTGTGGTTTTCATGTAAGCCTTTGGGCTTCCAACCACACCTGCACATCGTTTCTTTTTAGTTTAAAAATAAAAATCTGTATTCTTGACTATCACTTGTTTTCTTTGGTGCAAATAAATCCAACTCAAACGAAATTATCATAACTACTGGTTTACAGTAACAAAACAAAACATTAGTCATGGAAGTATTTTAATCTTCACGATAAAGCTGAAATTGTTACTTTTAGTCGACACCTACTCTCAAACTCTGAGACAAGGATATACACAATTAGGACTCTGGTTGTCTATGTTCTCCCAATCCCTCAGGCACTTTAGGCTGAAATAAAAACACAGGGAATCCAAAAGTGACTGATTACTGCACACAAAAATGCAGGTTTGACTTTATTTCTTTCAAACACATTAGAAACTAAAAATAAGAATACAATTCTTCACATTGTTGTTGCCTGGAGACGTTTTTCTGCCAAAGAGAAAGGAACCCAAATGAAACAAGAGAAGACAGCCATCATCAACGCTATTAAACATAAGGGCTTAAAAATAAAAATAAAACACCTACAGTTATTGTTTCATAAATAGGCGCAGCGTGATGAACAGACTTGATGGAGAGAAAGAGAGAGAGAGTGATGGAGTGATCAGAAGAGCGATGACAAGCCAGATGTCAGGGTTATATATCCCCACTCTACCAATCTGTCTCTACCAATCTCCTTCCCTCATTATCAGACACTTTCGGCTGATAAAGAAAAGCAACTTCAGATACAGGAGCTTGATGACAATTCATATAATCAATATGCCCAGAAGTTGTACCAAAAAAGGATTTGTACAAAACAAAACATGTTTTTGTTTGTCTTACTTTCACAAAACTCATATTTTGTGATGTTTTCCAGGTAAAGGGCAGCCAACGTTTATGACGTTATTTCAGAGGATGAAAACAACTGATTTACCAAGTTTTATCTTACAAATATCATTATATTGACAATTCCTACACCCAATAGAGTCCAAACAGCTATAAAAGCTGTTCAATCAATTTCCCTTATTCTTTGATAGTTAAATTAAAACTGGTGTGATCCAATTCACAATCACACTGCACTTGGAACAAAAAAAAAGCTTTTGTTTTTATACTCGAGGAGTAAAAGAGTAAAACAAAAATCTATGTACAGCTTGAGGTGATGGCTACACTAACCAGCCGAGGCATAGTCCACAGAGGATCCTATGAACATCATCATCATCATCAGTTTAGAAAGAGCAACACAACTCTGCTCAAAGACACGCGGCAGTCTCTAAGGCAGTCCAGTAGCAGAGAGAGAGAGAGAGAGAGAGAGAGAGAGAGAGAGAGAGAGAGAGAGAGAGAGAGAGAGAGAGAGAGAGAGAGAGAGAGAGAGAGAGAGAGAGAGAGAGAGAGAGAGAGAGAGAGAGAGAGAGAGACAGAGAGAGAGAGAGAGAGAGAGAGACAGAGAGAGACAGAGAGAGAGAGAGAGAGAGACAGAGAGAGAGACAGAGAGAGAGACAGAGACAGAGAGAGAGAGAGAGAGAGAGAGAGAGAGAGAGAGAGAGAGAGAGAGAGAGAGACATAGGGAAAGAGTGATAGAAGTATAATACATGTGTTCTTTGTTAATTTCTTTTAAAGGCTAAAACATCTTGTCTTTCCTTTTAAAAAGTCTGTTAGTTTGGGGTTTTGGTTTACATCTTGCTATGTGTGGAGAAAAAAAAGCCCCAAAAGCCCCTAAGTGCTAAATTAACTTCTGGGATTTCAACAACGGCCATGATCAAAAAAATGGTCATCAGCTTTGTCTTCCTCAAAACACAATCTAACGATATATCAGTAACGATCCAACGACACATCAGTAGATATGACATTGCTGCCTATTCGTTCAACTCTTTGAGCACCTTTTCTTTCTGCCTCTATGGCCATCCAACAATTAAAAAGTCCAGAACTTAACATTTTTTTTAAATCTAATATTTCCGGGGAGGGTGTTTGTTACAAAACTATCTGAAACCCACTCATGATGACATCAGTATGATTTTTTTCAAGGTAGATCATAAAGAATCACAAATATCAAAATATGGATGTTTTGCAATATGTGCTTATGTCTTTCATGTTTCTGAGTGACGGTCAGTTGGTCAGATGGTTCAGCCAGAGTGGGGGGTGGTGGTCAAGGACTTTCTACTGGGGGAGAGGATAATCATGCCTTGGTTCAGTGAATAAAGAGTGGGACTGAATGTGGACCGGGTCTGGTTGCGATCCGGTCCATTGGGTGGTTGAGTGGAGGTGTGTAGAGGTTAGAGGTCAGATCAGGTCAGGAACAGAGGCTTGTCTCTCTGAAGAGCTCTGAAGGAATAGAGAGGAACCACGACAAAGAATACAAAGACAAAGAATAATGAATAGTAAGTAATCAATCAATAATAATCTATCAATGTTTTTTAAACAGACTTTGTGTTATGAAACACATTTCAAATACAATTTGAACGATTGATAGACACTTGGGTGAGCAACTGTTCTAATTAACAGATGTTTAAGCAATACATAAAGGGCTAGTTTCCTGGTCAACGATTACGCCTCCTTCTGAAATACAAAGCTTGCTCAAAATAGAATCTAAATTCAAAGTACTTCTTCGTCCATAACTGGGCTTCATCTATTTCTGGGAAACCGGCCTTAAAGGTCAATCTGAATATGAACTCCATTCATACTCTCATATCTGCTATGTTTCTCCATTCTGCTTTGTCATACAACAGTTGAAGTCGGAAGTTTACATATACCTCAGCCAAATACATTTAAACTCGGTTTTTCACAATTCCTGACTTTTATTCCTAGTAAAAATTACCTCTCTTAGGTCAGTTAGGATCACCACTTTATTTTAAGAATGTGAAATGTCAGAATAATAGTAGAGAGAATAATTTATTTCAGCTTTTATGTCTTTCATCACATTCCCAGTGGGTCAGAAGTTTACATGCACTCAATTAGTATTTGATAGCATTGACTTTAAATTGTTTAACTTGGGTCAAACGTTTCGGGTAGCCTTCCACAAGCTTCCCGCAATAAATTGGGTGAATTTTGGCCCGTTCCTCCTGACAGAGCTGGTGTAACTGAGTCAGGTTTGGAGGCCTCCTTACTCGCACATGCTTTTTAAATTTTTGCCCACATATTTTCTAGAGGATTGAGGTCAGGGCTTTGTGATGGCCACTCCAATACCTTGACTTTGTTGTCCTTAAGCCATTTTGCCACAACTTTGGAAACATGCTTGGGGTCATTGTCCATTTGGAAGACCCATTTGCGACAAACTTTAACTGATGCCTTGAGATGTTGCTTCAATATGTACACATAATTTTCCTGCCTCATGGTGCCATGCACCCCCACAACATGATGCTGCCACCCCGTGCTTCACGGTTGGGATGGTGCTCTTCGGCTTGCAAGCCTCCCCCTTTTTCCACGATGGTCATCATGGCCAAACAGTTCTATTTTAGTTTCATCAGACCAGAGGACATTTCTCCAAAAAGTATGACCTTTATCCCCATGTGCAGTTGCAAATCGTAGTCTGGCTTTTTTATGGCGGTTTTGGAGCAGTGGCTTCTTCCTTGCTGAGCGGCATATCAGGTTATGTCGATATAGAATTCGTTTTACTGTGGATATAGATACTTTTGTACCTGTTTCCTCCAGCATCTTCACAAGGTCCATTGCTCTTGTTCTGGGATTGATTTGCACATTTCGCACCACAGTATGTTCATCTCTAGGAGATAGCATGTGTCTCCTTCCTGAGCAGTATGACGGCTGTTTATACTTGCTCACTATTGTTTGTACAGATGAATGTGGTACCTTCAGGCATTTGGAAATTGCTCCCAAGGATGAACCAGACTTGTGGAGGTCTACAATTTTTTTTCTGAAATCTTAGCTGATTTCTTTATTTTTTCCCATGATGTCAAGCAAAGAGGCACTGAGTTTGAAGGTAGGCCTTAAAATACATTCACAGGTACACCTCCAATTTACTCAAATGATGTCAATTTGCCTATTAGAAGCTTCTAAAGCCATGACATAATTTTCTGGAATTTTCCATGCTGTTTAAAGGCACAGTGTGTGTAAACTTCTGACCCACTGGCATTGTGATACAGTGAATTATAAGTGAAATAATCTGTCTGTAAACAATTGTTGGAAAAATTACTTGCGTCATGCACAAAGTAGATGTCCTAAACGACTTGCCAAAACTATAGTTTGTTCACAAGAAATCTGTGGAGCGGTTGAGTTTTAATGACTCCAACCTAAATGTATGTAAACTTCCGACTTCAACTGTAAATATAGGTTCAATCAAACAAAAAATATATATAATAAGGATGAGTATTTCTACCCATTGCCACAGTATTCGCTGGTCCAGTCGAGGTGCTGGCTGGGCCCATTTCGACACACCTGTCTGTAGTCCATGGATGGGGACAGTCCCTGCCCACCGGACGAGTTGAGCATGTTCTGGAAATCTGATTGGAGAGGGAATCCCTGAAAAAAAAGAAAACATTCAAAGTCTACCATTAGATACCATTTTCCAGTGTTATCTGTGTTATTCTACTCATAGAGATACACTAGTATGTGGACACCCCTTCAAACTAGTGGATTAGGCTATTTCAGCCACACCCGTTGCTGACAGGTATATACAATCAAGCACACAGCTATGCAATCTCCATAGACAAACACTGGCAGTGGAATGAAGAGCTCAGTGCCTTTTAACGTGGTACCGTCATATGATGCCACCTTTCCAACAAGTCAGTTTGTCAAATTTCTGCCCTGCTCGAGCTGCCCCGGTCAACTGTAAGTGCTGTTATTGTGAAGTGGAAATGTCTAGGAGCAACAACGGCTCAGCCGTGAAGTGGTAGGCCACACAAGCTCACAGTGTGTAGTGTGTAAAAGCGTAGTGTGTAAAAATCATCTGTTCTCGGTTTGTAACACTCACTACCGAGTTCCAAACTGCCTCTGGAGGCAACGTTAGCACAATAACTGTTATTCTGGAACTTCATGAAATGGGTTTCCATGGCCGAGCAGCTGCACACAAGCCTAAAATCATCATGCACAATGCCAAGCGTCGGTTAGAGTGGTGTAAAGCTCACCGCCATTTGACTCTGGAGCAGTGGAAACATGTTCTCTGGAGTGATGAATCACGCTTCACCATCTGGCAGTCCATCAGACAAATCTGGGTTTGGCGGATGCCTTGTGAACAGTTTTGCTAGTTCCAACTATAAAGTTTTGTGGAGGAGGAATAATGGCCTGAGGCTGTTTTTATGGTTTGAGCTTGGCCCCTTAGTTCCATTGAAGGGTAATCTTAATGATACAGCATACAGTACAATGACATTCTAGACGATTCTGTGCTTCCAACTTTGTGGCAACAGTTTGGGTTAGGCCTTTTCCTGTTTCAGCATGACAATGCCCCTCTGCACAAAGCGAGGTCCATACAGAAATGGTTTGTCGAAATCAGTGTGGAAGAACTTGACTGGCCTGCGCAGAATCCTGACCTCAACTCCATCGAACACCTTTGGGATGAATTGGAACTCCGACTGCGAGCCAGGCCCAATTGCCCAACATCAATGCCCTAATGCTTTTGTGGTTGAATGGAAGCAAGTCCTCACAGCAATATTCCAACATCTAGCAGAAAGCCTTCCCAGAAGAGTGGAGGCTGTTATAGCAACAAAGAGGGGACCAACTCCATACTAATGCCCATGATTTTGGAATGAGATGTTCGATGAGCAAGTGGCCATGTAGTGTACAAACAATGACCAGTGAAATAAGCAATAGACTTTGGAATGTGTCAATAATGGCAGCCATCTTGATCATGGATGAATTACAAATCAGTCTATTTAGAATAAATGGTAAAAGAGGCACAGCATTCTATTGAATTCTATGATTCTAATGTCAGTCATGACGAAGACCTAAGAGTCAAAACGTTGTCTGAGTATATCAAACTCGTATATATTTCCGTAGCAAAGTGCATCAGGGTAGCATGCACATATGTGCACATAATCATAAGCCAGACTTGGAGAATTATCCTTCAAAAGAGGATGAGCGCCTTGCATTTACATACAGATGGTTAGAATCTCACAAGTGGTTATGGGGTCTGAGTCCACAGCTCGCAATTCCCACGACACTGATGTCTCTGACAACGACAAAAAAGCCAATGACAGCCAATACATGTCACGTGCTGTGATGTGTAAGAGCAACAGATCAGCTAGCTTGTGGATAACGGATCTGTGGATACTGTGGATGGGAAAGTATTTGCAGGCTTCTCTATAGCAGTACGGCACTCAGATATATACGAATCAATTCATCAAATAATGACCTCCCATGTTATGTTATAGTATTACACTATTCAAATGAGCTGTGATAGACATTGGTCAAGACGCGATGACTCATGAGGGCATCGTCATTGTTGGGAGTTGGTTATTGACTGAGCTTCCCTATAGCGAGTCAATGGTAGACGTGAGAGTATACTCTGAGGAGGTGGAGCCTGACCAGCTGGGGAAGCGGGAGAGACGGAAGATGGGGAGTAAAAAAAGGAGTAGTTATTTTAATTAGGGGAGCAGAAATTTTAATGTTGGGGTTTCTTGAAGTGTTTGTCTTTTTTTGATTGGGGGAGGGAGGGAGGAGTGGGACAGATAGAGGAGAGGGGGGAGAAAGAAATAGAGACAGAGAAAGACACAGACGGAGAAAGAAAGACAGAGGGAGAGACAGAGAGATAGAAAGACAGACAGAGAGAGAGAGACTACGTATGAAAGGGAAGTGAATCTGGGCGCTACGCTGCAAGCTCTGCTCTGAAAGAGAGGGGACAGCAGGTGGCTGAGTTCTCTTCTCCTCCTCAGACTCTTACCTATTCAGGCATTGTTCCACAAATTCTTGTCCTTCACTCCATCACAAAGGCCCCATCTGCCCCTTTTTTTTATCTCTCTCTCTCTCTCGCCCATCCCCCCTCCCCTCTCCCCCCTTTTCCCTACTCTATTAACTACGGGAAAAAGTTTCAGCGCTCGCGTTTTTTTTTTGCACTCTCTCCCCACCAAAATATGCAAAATTGAGCAAGGGAGGATTATTACTCCCCGTGGGATTTAAAAGTCCCCAATAAAAGAGGGATCTGAGTGCTGGGGGCTTAGTGGCAACCAAACCCAAACCTCTGTTTAACCATTCTTCCCCCCCCTTTTCTCCATGGACTGACACAGCCATACAGGCAGCCCCATACAAGCAGCTCATCTAATCATCTAAAATTGGACTTCAGACAAATTCATATTCTAATCTGCATGAAGACTGAGGCACCCTTCTACACCCTCCTCCCCCTCCCTATTTTTTTTATTCGATCAGCAACAGTTCATTTGCCTGCTGAGAGTAGATAAATGGCAGTTCCTGCTCTTAAAAACAACAACATCGATACCCGCATGCTTAGTGAATACTGTACCTCAAGTCTACAATCTCAAAGCTTCACTCTTAGAAAAAAGGGTTCCAAAAGGGTTCTTCAGCTGTCCCCTTAGGTGAACCCTTTTTGGTTCCAGGTAGAACCCAAAATTGTTTTTACCTGGAACCAAAAAGGGTTCTTCAAAGGGTTCTCCTATGGGGACAGCTGAAGAACCCTTTTAGGTTTTAGATAGCACCTTTTTATCGAAGATTGTACAGTATCAACATGCTCCCTTTCCTTTATATTCTATATTCCAAGGAGGTTAAATAATCTGAACACATTGGACAGGTAAGAGTGGTAGAACACAGTCTAACTACTAGAATATGTTGTTTAACCTCCATATTGATATAACTCGTCTAGGAAGTGAGTGGCATAGAAAACTACCATTCACCCCAACGCCTCCACCGAGTATCTCCCACCAACCCTTGTTTTGCTATTCATTCTAAGTACCACGCTCAGGAGATCAGGAGGTGAGTGTTCTCTCTCGCTCAAGAGGTATGTCACCTGTTCCCCTGGATACCCGTTTCCATAACGACCTGGTCCCGTTGATACCTGATAACCTAGTCCTCTTATTAAACTAATGTCCCTCTCAAATGACACCACCCTATGGAGCTCAAAAGTAGTTTCCGAAAGGGAAAAGACAGTGGGTCATTTTAGATTGTACAGGGAGTAAAGCTGATCCCGTGGTAACATCTCCTCTAATATTATACAGAGCCCCCTCTCGGATATATCTTCTGTGGTTTATTTGTTGTTGTGGATTTTCCTCAGGACAAAATGTCCGTTGCATTAGTGAGGCAGCGAATCTGGGTGTTTTTGTGCATAGAAACGGATGGGTGATTTAACCTCTGAAGGGGTCAGTTACTTTTAAAATACAATTCTGATGTACAGTTTGCATTCTTCTATGTATTCTGTATCTAAGGTCCAGAGAGTGAGAGAGAGAGAGAGAGAGAGAGAGAGAGAGAGAGAGAGAGAGAGAGAGAGAGAGAGAGAGAGAGAGAGAGAGAGAGAGAGAGAGAGAGAGAAAGAGAGAGGTCCACTTCCCTTTTTCCAATCTGCGTTGTTGACTAGCCCCTACAGAGAACTCATCTCATTTCCTGTGTATGTGTCCTGTCCTGTCTGCTAGACTGGCTTCATCAGATAGCCCTGCCTGCCTGTGCGTTTTGTCTCCAACACTGATGCATTCATCAATCTCAATGTGCTGCTGTTGGTGCCCTTATATAACATCCTCAGCCTAATGCATTTGTTTATTACTGGAAGAAAATGGAAAATGGGGGATTGTGTGTGTGGCTATGTGTGCGTGTGTGTGCGTGTGTGTAGGGGAGTTGTGTTTTTGAGAGAAAAACGAAAAACAGGGATAGAGAGAAAGAGTGTGTGTAATGTGAATGTACAGTATTAGACTGGCAGTAGTATGAATACATCCTATCTTGCCTTCAATCTCTGGCACATGAAGGGACCGGATATGATTGTAAATAACATCGAAATGAATCATCTATAACTGTGATTCTCAACCGGTGGGTCGAGGTTTTGAACGGGTCCATAGTGACTCAGTAAAAAATACATAAAACATTTATTTACTGACTTTTTATGAAAAATACTGCAGTCTCAACTTAAACAACTAACGTCAGGTAGAACGTGTGTAGAGATGATATATTTTTTAAATAATTTAACTTCTGAACTATTTTTCTTCAATCACAGTATTTTCAATATAGAGTTATTAGCAGCGCTATTTAGCGTATTTGGTTGATGTTGTGGTCTCATAGCAGTGAACTTAACATTCTTCATCAAGAACATGGGCAAAATAGAATGAATGACAATGAAAAAGGTGGGGCTGTTGTTCCCTTGTCATATACTTGGTGTATTTACCGTCAATATAGCACTAAACATAGTTTAACAGATTGCATTTTGGCAACACCAAAAAATCGTGTGTAGTGTTTGAAGCTGTACATTGTAGGTGACCATGTCTGAGTGTATAACCACAATATGCATCATATGTACAGTGTGTGTTTGTGTGCGCACTTGAGTGTGTGTTTTTGCATGTGTGTTAAACTCACCTGGGCCACAATGCTGTTCATTGACTACAGCTCAGCGTTAGTGCTCTCAAAGCTCATCACTAAGCTAAGGACCCTGGGACTAAACACCCTCCTCTGCAACTGGATCCTGGACTTCCTGACGGGCTGTCCCCAGGTGGTAAGTGTAGGCAACAACACATCTGCCACACTGATCCTCAACACAGGAGCCCCTCAGGGGTGCGTGCTTAGTCCCCTCCTACACTCCTTGTTCACTCACGACTGCGTGGCCAAGCACGACTCCAACACCATCATTAAGTTTGCTGACAATACAATGGTGGTAGGCCTGATCACCAACAACAATGATACAGCCTATAGGGAGGAAGTCAGAGACCTGGCAGTGTGGTGCCAGGACAACAACCTCTCCCTCAATGTGACAAGGGAGATGATCGTGGCATACAGGAAAAGGAGGGCTGAACATGCTCCATTCTCATCGACGGGGCTGCAGTGGAGCAGGTCTAGAACTTCAAGTTCCTTGGTGTCCATATCACCAACAAACTAACATGTTCCAAACACACCAAGACAGTTGTGAAGAGGGCATGACAACACCTATCCCCCCTCAGGAGATTTGACATGGGTCCTCAGATCCTCAAAAAGTTCTACAGCTGCACCATCGAAAGCATCCTGACTGATTGCATCACCACCTGGTATGGCAACTGCTCAGCATCCGACCGCAAGGCGCTACAGAGGGTAGTGCGTACGGCCCATCACTGGGGCCAAGCTTCCTGCCATCCAGGACCTCTATACCAGGCAGTGTCAGAGGAAGGCCCTAAAAATTGCCAAAGACTCCAGGCACCCTAGTCATAGACTGTTCTCTCTGCTACAGTATGGCAAGCTGTACCGGAGTGCCAAGTCTAAGTCCAAAAGACCCCTTAACAGCTTCTACCCCCAAGCCATAACAGTGCTGAATAGCTAGTCAAATGACTTCCTGGACTATTTGCATTGACCCCCAGTTTTTCTTTACGCCGCTGCTATCTACGCATAGTCACTTTATTACCTCAATTACCCTGTACCTCCACACATTGACTCGGTACCGGTACCCCTTGTATATATAGCCTCGTAAATGTTATTTTATTGTGTTACTTGCTCTTTTTTAATTTTTTACTTTAGTTTATTTAGTAAATGTTTTCTTAACTCTTGTTTTTCTCAAAACTGCATTGTTGGTTAATGCCTTGTAAGTAAGCATTTCACGGTAAAGTCTACACCTGTTGTATTCGGCGCATGTAATACATAAAATGTGATTTGATTTTGAGTGTGTTTTTATGCATTTGGGCATGTGTGTGTGTGTGCCTGTTCAACTAACCTGTCCCATTGAGGGTGAGTGCAGAGACAGCGGGTGTCCTCCGAGCTGTTGCTGGTGGTGCATTCCTAGGTGGGAGTGGGAGTGGAGCGGCGGGCTGATCTGGAAAGGAGGCGGGGACACCGCCGCCATGCTGCCCAGAGACACCCCACCTGAATGGGGTCCACTGGGCCGGGGGGTCACCCCCCGGGAGAGACCCTGGAGGGGGGGCAGGTGGGGGCTGAGGCCGGCCTGGTGCTGCTGGGACTGCTGTTGCTGGTGGTGGGGGTGGGGATGGTGGCTCTGGTGGTGGTAGGGGTGGCTCATGTAGAGGCTGGGGTGGGAGTGATGGGGGTGGGGGTGCTGCTGGGGGTGCTGGTGGCCTGATCCAGGGAACACGGGGGGCTTGGGGCCCAGCATGGAGGAGGCCTGGGACACTTTGACCTCACCTGGCTCATTGTAACTCTGAAGGGAGAGACGGAGGGAGGGAGAGATAAAGAGAGAGAGAGAGAGAGAGAGAGAGAGAGAGAGAGAGAGAGAGAGAGAGAGAGAGGACAGAGAAAGGAAGACGGGAGAAGGAGTTGGAAAGACAGAGATGGGAAAGCGAGAGATGGAAGCAGGAGAGAGAGATGGAAGCAGGAGAGAGAGAGAGACAGTGATACCAGAGTCCTACAGAGTCAACTGACCACTGCTCTTATGAAGACTTATCACGATAGAAGAACTACAGCTCCCAAGGTATGTCTGGTTCTGGTCCCTACCTGTGAGACCAGGCTTGCTCTGTATGCAGCCAGCTGCTTCAGGTATTCCTTCTTGGCAGTCTCTGTCTTCTTTTTGTACACCTATAAAAGACACAACAGTAAACATTGCACTTCAGTTGCCAAACTACTTCATTCCTAGAAATAAACCCATCTACCGGGGTTAGTGTTTATGTCCTATGAAGCTATTATGATGCTAAATAATACTCAAAAGGTTTCCAATTTATATAGAACTAGATTGTTCCTCTTCACAATCCATACATCTGTCTGTTTTTGTCTGTCTGTCTGTCTCTGTCTGTCTGTCTGTCTGTCTGTCTGTCTGTCTGTCTGTCTGTCTGTCTGTCTGTCTGTCTTCCGAGCTGTTGCTGTTCTCTCTCCAGGAAGTACACTGTCCTGTCCTCAGACAGACATCCTCCTCCACCTTTACTGCTATGCTCCTCTCCGTGTGCAGCTCTACGCCACACTGGATGTGTGTGGGTGTGTATGTGTGTGTGTATGTGTGTGTGTGCGGGCGGGCGTGCGTGTGTTTGTTTGAAAATGTGTTTCTGTGAGTGCGTGAGTGAGTGTGTGTGCATGTGCGCGTTTGTAATAGGACAATAGCACGGCGCTTACTAGAATAAATATGTAAAAGCTTTCTCTTCCATTTGCTTCTGTCAAGAGGCCATTTGTAAGTCAAAACACACAGTAGCATTCACAGTAGCATTCACAGTAGCAGAGCCACAGGACCAGGGAGAGCCACTAGCTACTTCTACTGTGAAACTGTGAAAAGGATTTAATGTTGTTTTTTTTCATCAACTTTTTCTCCCTCTTTTTTTTGTGAGAACAACAGCCTTATACTCTATTATTTTCTCATCTAATACACTGAGTGTACAAGAACACCTGCTCTTTCCATGACATAAACTGAATAGGTGAATCTAGGTGAAAGCTGTGATCCCTTATTGGTGTCACTTGTTAAATAAACTTCAGTGTAGCTGAAGGGGAGGAGACAGGTTAAATGAAACATGTTAAGCCTTGAGACCATTGAGACATGGATTGTGTCTGTGTGCCATTCAGAGAGTGACTGGGCAAGAGAAAAGATTGAAGTGCCCTTGAACAGGGTACGGTAGTAGGTGCCAGGCGCACCGCTTTGTGTCAAGAACTGCAACGCTGCTGGGGTTTACACGCTCAACAGTTTCCAGTGTGTTTCAAGAATGGTCCACCACCGAAAGGACATCCAGCCAACTTGACACAACTGTGCGAAGCATCGGAGTCGACATGGGCCATCATCCCTGTGGAACGCTTTTGAACACCTTGTAAAGTCCCCACCCCGACGAATAGAGGCTGTTCTGAGGGCAAAAGGGTGTGTAACTCCATATTAGGAAGGTATTCCTAAAGCTTGGTGTACTCCGTGTATATTATCATCTATTCTATAGCGTCAGAGTGGGGGCGGATCCTGTCTAATGAAGTCCAAGAAGGAAGTGTATGTGAAGAGGTCTGAGGAGGTAGGAGGATGCATTGTACTATCGGGGCCGTACCTGTTTCTGTTCCTCTCCGAGGCCGTCCCACATGGAGGCCACTATCTTGGACACCTCTCCAAAGGTAGCATTGGGGTTGGAGCCCTTGATGGCTGCCTGGGTGTCTCTGAAGAACAGGGCGTAGGCAGAAACTGGCTTCGAGGGTTCATTGGGGTCCTTCTTCTTCTTCTTCTTGGGGGTCTTGGGCTTTTTGGGAGTCTCGACCACTGCCGGTCGCTTCTCTGCCTGATGAAGGAAGGAGGAAGGAATGGTCAGACTATATGTGCTTCTGGAGTGAGCCAAGTGTGTGAAGAGTGAGTGTTGATTGTTTAAATAGATCAGAATGGACTTTAATAGTAGATACGCTATGTACAGTATACTGTAGGACACAGAGTTTTTCCTTACCATGATCAGGAAAAACTCAGGGCACCATTTAAAATGTTGACTGGATATCCTTCCTAACATTTTCCAGAACATTCATAAATATTTTGGTTTATTTACCTGCTCTTGTCCAGTAGGAATGTACCGTTTAAAACAATTAGTTTTCTACGTGAGATAATGAACATGAATGTGAGAGTTTGCAAACAGATAGAAATCATTTCTGTATAAAAAGACCTTGCCAGATGTTAGTACCGGTAGTTACAACTATGCAAGACTTTCATTTATCCATCAATTTATGAATATGTTTAGAAATGGCTTTATACAGGAAACACAGAAATAGCCATAACTCTGAATAGCGCAGTGCACATTTCTGAAATTTTGACCGCATTAGATTTTATACTCCACTAAATTAAACATAAGGATTTTTCCAGAGGGGCACATAAAATATTGAAATAGTTTCATTTTCCAAAAGATTGCTATTTGCAGTTAAAACATACGGTGGAAATAAGGGTGTGGAATATGGCAAAGGTGTTTGGGAAAAGTACCCGTTGGTTTGATTTCCATATAGTGTTGTATATGCATGGAAAATGGCACCATTGTATGAGCAATCACATAAGCATTAAGATAGCAGCTCTCCACTGTGACTCCCTTCTCCAAGGGAAAGGGTAAACAAATGTAATGGCACAAAGGTTACAGATGACTCACACTTATACAAATAGGTGTATGTGTGTCTATGTGCATGCGTGTGTGTGTGCGTGTGTGTGTGTGTGTGTGTGCGTGTGTGGGGGGGGCTGTATAATAAGGAAGTTAGTTGTTTTGTGCGTGTGTATATGTTCACGTGTGTCGGTTCTCTCTCTCTCTCTGTGCTCTCTGTGTGTGTGAGTGTGTGCCTGCCTGCCACACACGTGCATGTATGTATCCATCCCTATGCTCACCTTTATTGATTCTTCATTGTCATCCTCATGTACGGAACTAGAAGGAGAGGGCGTGGCCGACTTGCTCCCAGGGGGAGATGGGGAATTATGGGTAACGTTGTTCCCGCTCAGTCCCAACTGGGCATTGAGTTGTGATTGGTTGATGGTGGTCAGCTGACTCTGATGTCCCATGCCTGATTGGCTCCTGGGTCTGAGCGCTTCCATTGGCTGATGGCTGCTGTACCGGGAATCGGAATTGACCATTTGTTGCATCTGAAAAAAACAATGTAGATTGGTTTTTAAATGGCTTAAAAATGGCATTCAATAATGTTACTCTTGACAATGGTTAACCTACTCTTAGAAATGCTCTTGAAACATCTGCTTGTTCACACAAATACTCACAAATTTTCCTTCACACACTGAACATTGTTTCAACCATGACTGATACAATGAATCCTTGCATCCTTCAGCACAGGGACAACGTCATTTTGGTCTATTTGGTTTGATTGAATAGTGTGGCCCCTCCCTTCCTGAGTGTGGCCAGGTCACCTGCTACCATAGGGACTGACAGGTGCCGTGAGCGACGCCTCACGCCTGCTATTGTCCCTGACACAGTGTCCTACACAATGTCCCTGACAGGAGGGGCTTACATCAACACCAGGACAGGTGACTCCTGTTAACTGTATAATCTACAGAGAATTAACCCCATCCATCCCCTCCAGCTAACTAACACCTTAACCCCTTATATCAGAGATGGAAGAGGAAGCGAGACACCCCCTTCGCTGTTTTTTTCTGCTTTTTTCTTACTTTTTTACCCCGTGTTCGTGATATCCAATTGGTAGTTACAGTCTTGTAACATCGCTGCAACTCCCGTACGGACTCGGGAGAGGCGAAGGTCAAGAGCATTGCGTCCTCCGAAACACGACCCTGCCAAGCCGCACTGCTCGCTTAAAACCGGAAACCAGCCACACCAATGTGTCAGAGGAAACACCGTACAGCTGGCGATTGAAGTCAGCATGCATTACGCCCAGCCTGCCACAGGAGTCGCTAGAACGCCACGGGACCTGGACATCCCAGTCGGCCAAACCCGGACGTCGCTAGGCCAATTGTGCGCCGCCTCATAGGTCTCCCGTTTGGCTGCGACACAGCCCGGGATCGAACCCGGATCTGTAGTGATGCCTCTAGCACTGGGGTGCAGTGCCTTAGACCGCAGCCCTAGTCGGGAGGCCCCTTTTCTGCTTTTTTTTCTGCTTCAATGAAAGTCAATGAACTAAGTAGAACAGCTTATGTCACCACGACCTCTTGGAGATGGTCATACATACTGATCAAAAGAGAACCATGGCGCTCTCCCACAAGCCTGGCTGGTGCACGAAGCCCATGAATTTAGTCAAACAAAGAGGTGTAATGGGTTCGCACTCAAAAAGATGTTGCATAAAGCTTACTTGATTATTCATTGTTTTGAATTATTTTCAGGGATAGATACAATTTTATTTGAATTCAAAACAGCATTTGTAAAGAACAACAGATGGGCAGCAGGTGGTTCTAATCAGGGTTGCCACTCATCTGCCTATCAGAGATGTGGCTTTTCTGGTCTACCTTCTTACAAATGAGTCACAAAGAAATACAGAATTATAGGGTATGGGAGAGGGCACGGAGGGCAAATCACAAATCAATCGCCCCCAGGTGTCCGCTCACCTAAATACATCACATCAATTCATGAGATAGCCCGGCCACAAAGGACTTCAGGCACAGCCGTTCATAAATATGCGAGGCCGACTCATAAATGACATGCAAAATCTGATAAGGACAGTGTTCCTGTGTAACAGTCTAAATTTGGCTTATAGGAAGGAGGTGAAATCGAAAGATTAATTTCAACCGTGTGGAGATACAGAATTGTATTTATATGTCCACATGGCTTCTCTGTGGAGTCATTTGTTGTCAATAGTCCCGACCTCTACGCGCTGGATGAACTTTTCCTCCATCCCGACGCGACGCAATTCATAACAGAAAGATTTCGCCCTATAAAAGTGTCTCGCAAACGGCGAGGCGATGTCTTGACGTCGAGCAGTACTTTTATGTTCTCCAAGTCGTACTTTCAAGACAATGTTTTTCCTCTTCAATTACAAACCTTATTACAAGAACACTGTAACATATCCATAACTCCTTTCGTAGGGCAAGTTACACATGACTTTATTTGATAGGTCCAGGAAGTCTGAGGGCACACAACGTTAGAACAGTTTCTTATGGTGCTACAAGAGGTACATGGGAAGCATCCTTCTATGAAGGCCTGCTTGATGGGTTTCTTGATGGTTTATAGGTGAATGAAGGTGGATTCTGGAAGGCGGAATTTAAAGAGGAGTCTGAGGATAATATCTGCCAATGTTTATTGGCAATAGACTTGATGCCATTACAGCTGTCATTTAAAGTAGGTATATAGTTCACAGAAAACGGTTTCTTCTATTTTGTCGGGATTTATTAAGCAACTAGCTTCTGTTCAAGCTTTTGACAAGCCAGGTATCGGGGTATCGTCTCAAGCGAGATACAAAAACGCTCGAGGAGAGAATTTGATTGTCTATCATATTCTTCCTCTGTGTCACAGATGCTACTCAGTCGATGAAGTTGGCTTACTAGTAAACCTCTTTTTAGGGGGGGAGGGTGGTAACTATCAGCTGTCAAAACAGTGTTTTTATCTGTAGGTTTTCTGTAAACTGTAGTACTTAGAGATCATCCCTTCTTTGTAACAAGTACATCTAAGAAATGCATAGAGTTAATGCTTGTTTCCATAGTGAAGGACATTGATTGTACTCTAGAGTTAATGTAGGAGTTTAATTGGGGAACCCGTCCAGAACACGAAGCAATCGTCAAATATTTAACATGATCCTTGTAAGGAATATATTCCTAAATAAAATCCAATTCAAAATATTGATCTACGGTCAGTGTTGTGTTGTTGGTGTCATGACAAACATGAGCAGACTGGTACACAGGCTAACCAATCTTTCCCTTTAGAGCAGCTCACCCACTGAACACCTCCTCTCCCTATACAGATGTGTGACTGTTGGTACAGCCAGATAGGGCATGGGTGATGTGGTAAGGGAAAAAAGGGTGATGTGGTGGGGGAAAAAAGGGTGATGTGGGTGTAACTAAAACGGGGGGATTTGGTGTCGGGCCGTTTGGTAACCGCCAGTAACAGCGGAACACAACCTAATCCCCATGGTGACGTGGGGGAACTTTCCGAATGATCAGAGAGGTGAGTCACAAGCCAGTGTCCTCATTATGACACTAATATAAATGGATGCCAAGGATTCTTTTATCTCCGTCTGTCTCCAACAATTCATATCTTATGGTATATAGTCTCTGGCCATTCATTTATCAAAGCACCGATGGTTGATTATACTGAACGCCATTTGAGTAAATGTTAATAGGTACATCGTCTAAGAGAAATTCACTTCTGCAGTGTGTCTTTTAACCTTGTAAATTGGGATGATATTCATAAAAATGTCTGGTTCTGGGAATACGATATAGGCCTACAGATAAATTGTTGATACAACAACATGTGGATGGATTTCTATGAGAAAAAAATGGCAAATTAGTGGTAAATAAATATATAAAAATGTAAATGAGATTGTAATTTAGTCCATTTAAAACTACGGGGAGAGGAAACTACTTATCTGTAGGCCTACATCGTTTTCCCTGAACCAGCCATTTTTCTCAATATCGTCCGCAATTTAAAAGGTTAGACGATACACTGCTTTTATCCCCAGTTCTGTGAAAAAAATCCCATCTGCAGAAGTGAATTTCTCTTAGACGATTTACCTATTAATCTAACACTTACTCAAATGGCGTTCATTATGATCAACTATCGGTGCTTAATAACAATGAATGGCCAGAGACTGAGAGAATGAAGGCTAAACGTATAGAAGAAGACATGAGGCTAATGCCCCAGACCAATAGAATCGACCAGCCTCTTTCATTCCTCGCCGTGGCAACAAGCTCTCGGCCCCGTTGCCTGGCAACCATAATTCATAGCCACTCTAAATGGATGTTCTGTGAGAACATTAAGGTGAACGGGAACAAAATGCCCTTTGTCAATCTGGGGAATCTTTCAGCCGGCACGTCATCCTATCCGAGCTCCTATTTCCTTTTAGTAAAAGTAGTTTACGAATGCTGAGCAATAGAAAACACTCATGTTTCGAAGTGTTTTAGCTACCGAGTGAATGTGAAACATAATATAGTGGTAGCTAAAATGCTTGGCTTAAAGTGGGAAATAGGCTGTGATGGCCAAACTTGGAAATCATTGAAGTTCCCGCACAGTCATTCTCATTCAAATGTAAAATAGCCTTTTAAGTGACCAAAACATCACCAATAATATTTTTGGGAGATGAAAAAAATGCTCAGAATTTGAGTAAATTCAGTGAGGCTTAATTCCATGAATTCCACTCCACCCATTACAATGAGCCTATCCTCCTATATCTCCTCCCATCAGCCTCCTCTGTATGCCAGTAACTAGCTAACAGCAGACACAGATGAAAGGGAAACCTGTAAGTATCTTTGCTGACACAAGTCAAATTTTGGCACCAGTAGACTCCCGAGCTAGCTATGCAAACCACGGCCCTCTGCGAACACACAACCTGTGATGATAGTTACAAGGTGGTATTATTTAAATTAGGTAAGAGAATAAGATGTTACCATTGGTGTATTAAAATGAGGGGCTTCGTGTGATAGGGCGGCAGATAGCCTAGCGGTTAAGAGCATTGGGCCATTAACCATAAAGGTCACTGGTTAAAATCCCCGAGCTGACCAGGTGAAAAACCTGCCAATGTGCCCTTGAGCAAGGCACATAACCCCAATTGCTCCTGTAAGTCGCTCTGCATAAGAGCTTCAGCTAAAATTACTGAAATGTCAAACTAAGCCCTTAATAATCCCGCCTCCTAAACTCTAATTTTTGACACAAGGGAGCGGACCAAAACCTAGCAATGTACCAGTTACAGTAATTTTTCATACTTTGGTCATCCTACTTTGATCTGGTTCCATTCAAATCAGGCCATTTTTATTAAAAACATGATTTTGACTGTGCGGGACCTTTAAGCTCCACATTGAAAACCCGAAATTGGGTTATATGGTTCAAGAACAGGGTTGTGTGGAGCTACACAGCTACACCTGTCTGATTAATGGAAATAAATATGCAGCAGGGAAAATCATGAAGAGCATGTAGACAGCACACAGTGCAATCATGTCGTTCCTCAGTGGTGAAGGTGCTGTTGAGACATAATATTGTTGTTTATTGGTGAACATAGTGAACATGGCCAAGGGCAGAAAGAACCTCTGGCTGAGAGCGGGACGTGAGAAGTTTCACTCTGACTTGAATGGGAGATTAGGTCCAATACCTATGCAGAGTGGTAAACCACGATTAGTCATGTCACCTATCACATCGTGAGGTTTCTGCAAGGAAAGACAAATCCAAAAGTTTAGGTTTCATTTCTCCACTTCTTGAAAAGTCAAGACTTGAATTGAGCGTATTTCTGCTGAATGTCACCCCACCAGTTTGTTTTCGATTTCGAATGAAATGAAGGGGAGAAAGCTTAATCAACCAACTGACAACTCATGGGTCATCCAAAAGAACACTGTTCCTCGATCCTGGTCCCGGAGACCCAATGTGTTATCCAGGCTTTTGTTCTTTCCCAGTGCTAACACATATGACTGAACTAACCGGCTAATCGTCAAGACCTTGATTAGTTGGATGAGGTGTGTTGTTGCTGGGATGGAACACGTGCCTGCACTCACAGCTGCCATCCAGAACAGAAAAACCCACTTATGTATTTACATTGATCTCTGCACACTGCTTGCTCGTGGCATCAGGCTAGACTCACCACAGACAGGGTGCTGGACATTAGGCCGCCATTTTGGCTCAACAGCCCTCCATCCTGACCCATCATGTCCATTCCCTGCAAGTGGAAGGGGTGCAGGCCACTCTGGGAGTGAGAGGGTGCCAGCGGGTGGTAGGAGCCAGACTCCGACTCTGGTAGGTGGGGGTGCAGCATGTGTTCTGGGATGGTGGGAGGCGTGATGGGGGGAATGTTGAAGTCTTCATCCCCCAAACTGGGCACTGGGTAGGACTGCAAAAGACGAGGAGAGGAAGAAACGTTTGAGAAGAAATAATATGACAAAATGATCATTTAGCAAATGTTTTTAAGTGGATATGCAAGTCCACCCAAACTGGGCAGTCAAACACATTAGGCCTAGGAACATAATAGAGGTGGATGCTACACATTGGTAGTAGTGGACAATGTAAAGCTCTTTGAGTGACTGGAAAATACATCCAATTCATTATTATTACAGTATTATAACCCTAACGCTCAGCTACAGCACTGCAATACAGAACATGCAGATCATGTGATCAGAACATCAGATCATTCTAGTCCTCATTAATAGACTACTATGGTTCCATGAGTCTTTATTAAGACTGTGCAATGGGACATCTGTAAATACCTTGTGAATTGATGCTATTATTATTAGGCAATTAGGACTAATGATGTACACAGCCTCAAACATTTTTCTTTTTATGATCAACGATACCAACAATGAGGATTAATCATCATCGTTGATGCAATCATGATTACTTTAATTAATTCATGCATAAATGATCAACTACACATAGGATACATATAATCTCATTTTGCATGTCAACAAATGTGTGTGAATGTATTTGTGAATGTTTTATGTTTTTCAATGATTCGGGTTAAATAAAAGGGGGTTTGAGCGTAGATAAATGTATGTAAATGTTCCCTCATTAACTCCAAACGAAAGGCTTCTTTTATGCGTCTTGACAGTCAGTTCCACTTGGCTGTGCTGTATTCTATGTCTTTTAAAAGCCCTATGTCCTTCCCTCCCTCCCCATCTCTTTCGACCCCTTTATAGCTCGCCGGGGAAAAATGTAAAACAGCCAAGGCAGATGAAAGGCGGTATAAATCTGAGGCAAATACATGAATTATTTGGTAAACACTGCAACAAACTGCAATCACTTTGAATCAACAGGAAATATGAGGTAATATGAGGTCTATACAGCTCTGGAAGAGGAATTATTTCCATCAAGGGAGAGAACTATTTAACACGTTCAATTGCTCTTGATCGGTACGACTCGGAAGGTTTCAGTTAACTCGATGAAGCTTTCCAAAAGAAGACAGCACAACAAGTCAACCTTCTGATACAACTTGAAATGTTTTCTTTTTCTCTCTCCCCCAGAAGCGACTTTTTCCCCCAGTATCATCGGCGGGCTCAGGAGTTACGTTCTGCCTCGACTAACTCCTTGTTGATTCCCTCCAAGATTTTCATTACGGCTAATTTACAGCTTTTATTTTGCTGAAAACAAAATGGAGCTGACAGAAAGCCAACTCCAGGCAATTAGGCAGAGAATCAGTTCAGAAACCTATCACTACTGAAATAAATAGCAGCCCAACTGTTCTTCCAAAAGATTGGCAATAATCGTTTTAATGAGCTTCCTTCGACTTCTCTTTCCTTCCCTGCCGAAAGCCAACGTTTTGCACACATTTGCATATTTGATTGTGTTTCCTCTCGCAGATGTCAACTTTGGTTGGTTGGTGTGAAATACGTTGGCATAATTCATACAGTAAGGTTTTCAGGAACAATACATTATTTAGCTGTCGTCAAAACAACAACAGATGCCACAATTGTTGACTATGGTTACTTTGATATTGATACTTCAAATTTGACCAATTATTTCATTTTCAGGATACATAGGCCTACAGAAATACCTTATATAGGAACGGAAAAAGGCCAAGTCAATGTTGTGTCAAAGACGTTTTAAAGTATGGACATAAAACATCGATAATTACATAACAACAACAAACATGACAGTTATATAACTGTCACTTCCTGTGCAGAGTTCTGGTGTAGTCGTTGTTATTACATTCTGCGGCCCTCCTAGAAAAACACACCCATCTTTACTCTGGTTTTCTGATAACTCACACTGAAGAGTCTTGGGAGAACTTGGGTTGTTTGCTCAGAAGCCAGACACACAGCAACATTATGTCTAACTTGAGAGAGTGATGGTGTGCTGCTGCATACCACGTGATCAACACGAGAGAAGAGAGACAAATCTCAAATTTGAGAGAGAGAGAGGCAGAGAGAGAGAGATAGGCAGAAGGAGAGAGAGAGAAGCAGAGAGGCAGACAGAGAGAGAAAGGCAGAGAGAGAGAGAGAGAGGCAGAAAGAGAGAGAGAAGCAGAGAGAGAGGCAGAGAGAGAGAAGCGGAGAGAGAGAGGCAGAGTGAGAGAGAGAAAGGCAGAGAGAGAGAGGCAGAGAGAGAAAGAGAAAAAGGCAGAGAGAGAGAGAGAGAGAGAGAGAGACAGAGAGAGAGAGATCATCCTGTCTATTACTGACGTTATCATAATTTGTTCTAAAGGTGAGGAATTGGATGTCCAGGTCATGGTATCAGAGGTCAATACAGTGATATTTGTTACTGTTCAGTCTATTTGGTCTCGGATAATATGATGAAGACAAACACAACGTGTTGTTTCACGTTGTCCTCCCATTCTAACACGCCGACACCATCTGTAGTGAATAAAAATAGAAAGATAGGTAACATATTGTACCTCAAGTACAGATACAGTACGCCCACACAGCTGTAGCCTTGTGCTAATTAGCACCCTAAAGGAAAAAAAATCTCCAAACTAACATGGACAGTATCGGAAGGCCGTATTACCAAGTAGTTGTTCTTTCTCTGATAGGCCTTGCATGCTGCCATTCATTTGTCAAAACCAAAACCTTCATATTGCCCCGTGTAAAAGCACCTTTTCTAATATCAAGCCTTGTTCTGAATATATATGTGTAAATAAATATAAATATATATATATATGTGTGTGTCATTCTCTTCAATCGCCCATTGTCCTTTTTCAGTCGAGAACAATAGATGCGGTAAAGAGATCAATCAAACCTGAGCAAAACAATGGAAATACCATGGCAACGACACTCACGTAGGGGAAAGGGGAAAGATTCAGAATCTCCTCATTTCCCCCTATACAATTTTGCCTATTGTTTGGCTATTGTGTATATGTGGATTGTATTTCACATTATTTTCGGGATATAAGAGGTCAAACCCAATATATAGAGGTCAAACCCAATACATGCTTGTGTCATCGTCACAAATCAACTGCATTACATCTTCAAGTACCACCACCGCTTTCTATGTGGCCACTATATGCTACCAGCTTACACGAACGGGAGTTAGCATTTTTTTCGAACCCCCGAAAAGGACCATTTCTAAATATTATGCAGCAAAAACAGCCAAATATTTCCAAATCCTTTTTTAGTAAACCACCTTGTGGGTCTGTTAGAACACAAAAAATCATAATAGATTAGACGAATATCCACTTTCCCCCGCGGTCTGCATTCCATTGATCCCATTTGAGTCCCATTCTGCTCAGAACGATGCAAATGCCTGCTGGTGGGCCTATTGTGATTAAATCCATTCAAATATATTGTATTCATATTACAAATGCCCCTTTAAAATGAAAAATAAAAAAATCCTAACATGAGAAGGATATTTAGTACATTGCAAGACACGGCAGGACAATTTTTGTTTTTTTGTTTAGCCTCTAGAATGACTACGATTAGCAACAGTTGCAGACTATCAGTCTTCAACCTTAGTGTAAAAAAAAAAACTGACCTATGACTTATAAGTCAACGTCAACCAACATCAAATCACAAAATGGTATTTCTGTTTGAAGATGAGTGACAACTGATGAGTGCAGTGCAGACCAGCAATCTTCAAAAGATCACTGCTGAATTTGATCATATCGAGATATTTCTCTCATTTCAATTCACTTACTTCAAGTCAACATGCCATAAATAATGCTGTAAGATTAAGTATGTGGGAGATGGGGAATTCCCTCCAACCAATTTAAGGCCCCATACCGCCTACACACAGTTTTTATGATGAATAATTATTGTTTTATTTTGCCAAAAAAAATTCCACTCAGCACTTAACCTACCCATAAACCATTTGGCTAATCTGGCAAGTCACTTTCTTATTCGTTTAAAAAAAATCAGTGATCAACTGTTTATTAGTTTGATATAAAAGTTTAGACAAACACAATAGCTATTTTAGATTGGCCCAAGATAAGCCTGTGTATGTGGATTAAAAAGCAAAAAAAGAAATAGAGCCTTTATATGTCTTGTGTGTCGTAACAAAATGAGATCATTTTGCCTCAACGGCATATAAAGCTATCATATGAAAAGCCCCCCCCCCCCTCCCCTTCAATTCACATTCAAATATGATTTATTGGCACAAGAATCTGCGAGCTGCAATGTTGGCAATGCAATTAATAATGAAACAACTTCTTTCTGCCTCTCTCTTTTTCCATCTACAGTACAGCCTTATTCTAAAATGGATTAAATTGTTTTTTCTCTACAGTTGACAGTACATGTCACAGCAAAAACCAAGCCATGAGGTCGGAGCAATTGTCCGTAGATCTGCGAGACAGGATTGTGTCGTGGCACAGATCTGGGGAAGGGCACCAAAACATTTCTGCAGCATTGAATGTCACCAAGAACACAGTGGCCTCCATCATTCTTAAATAGAAGAAGTTTGGAACCACCAAGACTATTGCTAGAGCTGGCTGCCCGACCAAAATGAGCCATCGGGGGAGAAGGGCCTTGGTCAGGGATGTGACCGATGGGTTCTCTGTGGAGATGGGAGAACCTTCCAGAAGGACAACCATCTCTGCAGCACTCCACCAATCAGGCCTTTATGGTAGAGTGGCCAGAAGGAAGCCACTCCTCAGTAAAAGATACATGACAGCCTACTTGGAGTTTGCCAAAAGGCACCTAAAGGTGAACTCTTTGGTCTCTTTGAACTCTCTTGACTCTTGGGTATGAAGCTGTAATCGGTGACAAAGGTGCTTCAACAAAGTACTGAGTGAAGGCTCTGAATCCTTATGTAAATGTTATATTTCTGTTTTTTAAATTTGTAATAAATGTTCATAAATGTCTAAAAACCTGTTTTTGCTCTGTCATCATGGGGTGTCGTCTGATACATGAAAAAAAAAACGATTTCATCCATTTTAGAATAAGGCTGTAATGTATTTTTTGTTATTGAAAAAGTCAAGGAGTCTGAATACTTCCACGAATGCATTGTATATTTCTCTCAACACATACAACCGAGCACAAATCTAAAAGATGTGAGACTAGTTCAGGTTTCACAATATAAGAAGAAATCAACCTAAGGACAGCCCAAACCTCATTTACCCGACATTTATCTTCAATCGCCTACTGAACCAAGAGGGAACATGAAGAATCAAACATATTTTGTTCTGGGATAGTTATTGAAACATTTTGGATTCTAAATTCAAACGTTTTTGACTCATAACTCTGTGACAGCTTTAATCTCAGACTCTGATCGGTTTTAGGGGTTCGTAATTCTATTCTGTGGTGTGTTTTCTGCCTGGCTTGTTTGAGAGCAATGCACTGCTGTGATGTTGCTCAACCCTGTCTGCTGCTGAGAGCTTAGGTTCAAGGTGAACAGAACTGTTGCTGCCAATAAAACAAATGTCCTGATCCCAAAGGAAACAGAGCAGGTGAGGTGTGTTTGTGTTTTTGGTTTTACTGTCCTTGTGGGGACCAGAAGTCCTCACAAGGATAGTAAAACAAGGAATAATTGGACATTTCGCTGGTCCCCACAAAGAAGAAAAGGCAATTTCAGGCTTAGTGGTTAGGTTTAGGGTTACAATTAAGATTAGAATTAGGTTTAGAGGTTTAGGAGTTAGGTTTAGGGTTACAATTAAGATTAGAATTAGGTTTAGAGGTTTAGGAGTTAGGTTTAGGGTTACAATTAAGATTAGAATTAGGTTTAGAGGTTTAGGAGTTAGGTTTAGTGTTACAATTAAGATTAGAATTAGATTTAGAGGTTTAGGAGTTAGGTTTAGGGTTACAATTAAGATTATAATTAGGTTTAGAGGTTTAGGAGTTAGGTTTAGGGTTACAATTAGGTTTAGAGATTTAGGAGTTAGGTTTAGGGTTACAATTAAGATTAGAATTAGGTTTAGAGGTTTAGGAGTTAGGTTTAGGGTTACAATTAAGATTAGACTTAGGTTTAGAGGTTTAGGAGTTAGGTTTAGGCTTACAATTAAGATTAGAATTATGTTTAGAGATTTAGGAGTTAGGTTTAGGGTTACAATTAAGATTAGAATTAGGTTTAGAGGTTTAGGAGTTAGGTTTATGGTTACAATTAAGATTAGAATTAGGATTAGAGGTTTAGGATTTAGGGTTACAATTAAGATTAGAATTAGGTTTAGAGGTTTAGGAGTTAGGTTTAGGGTTACAATTACGATTAGAATTAGGTTTAGAGATTTAGGAGTTAGGTTTAGGGTTACAATTAAGATTAGAATTAGGGTTAGAGATTTAGGAGTTAGGTTTAGGGTTACAATTAAGATTAGAATTAGGGTTAGAGATTTAGGAGTTAGGTTTAGGGTTACAATTAAGATTAGAATTAGGATTAGAGGTTTAGGAGTTAGTGTTAGGTTTAGGGTTACCATTAAGATTAGAATTAGGGTTAGGGTTAGGTTTAGGGTTACCATTAAGATTAGAATTAGGATTAGAGGTTTAGGAGTTAGTGTTAGGTTTAGGGTTACCATTAAGATTAGAATTAGGGTTAGGGTTAGGTTTAGGGTTACCATTAAGATTAGAATTAGGGTTAGGGTTAGGTTTAGGGTTACCATTAAGATTAGAATTAGGGTTAGGGTTAGGGTTAGGTTTAGGGTTACCATTAAGATTAGAATTAGGGTTAGGGTTAGGTTTAGGGTTACCATTAAGATTAGAATTAGGGTTAGGGTTAGGGTTTGATTTTTAATGGGAATCAATTGTTTTGTCCCCACAAGGATAGTAAAACAAACATGTGTGTGTATATATACAATACAGCACCAGTCAAAAGTTTGGACACACCTATTCATTCAAAGGTTTTCCTTTATATTAACTATTTTCTACATTGTAGAATAAAAAAAGTATGAAATAACACATATAGAATAATGTAGTAACCAAAAAAGTGCTAAACAAATCAAAATACATTTTATATTTGAGATTCATCCTTTGCCTTGATGACAACTTCTCACACTCTTGGCATTCTTGCAACCAGTTTCATGAGGTAGTCACCTGGAATGCATTTCAGTTAACAGGTGTGCCTTGTTAAAAGTTCATTTGTGGAATTTCTTTCCTTCTTAATGTGTTTGAGCCAGTCAGTTGTGTTGTGACAAGGTAGGGGTGGTATACAGAAGATCAGTGGTGGAAAAAGTACTAAATTATCATACTTGATTAAAAGTAAAGATACCTTAATAGAAAATGACTCAAGTAAAAGTGAAAGTCGCCCAGTAAAATACTACTTAAGTAAAAGTCTAAAAGTATTTGATATTAAATATACTTAAGTATCAAAAGTAAATGTAATTGCTAAAATGTACTTAAGTATTAAAAGTAATTTCCTATATTAAGCAAACTAGAATACACAATGTTCTTGTTTTTTAAATTCAGGATAGCCAGGGGAACACTCCAACACTCAGACATAATTTACAAACTAAGCATTTAGCTCCCGAGTGGCACAGCAGTCTAAGGCACTGCATCTCAGTGCTAGAGGCATCACAACTGACCCTGGTTTGATGCTGGGCTGTATCATATATATATATATACAGTACTGTATGTGTGTGATGTGTGTCTGGGTGTAAATGAAAGAGGGATGAGGAGGGAAGGGAAAAGCAGACAGACATATGAATGGACAGACTGGGACAAGGGGGAGTATGGAGGGAGAAAGAGAGTGAGGGGATAGAGAAACAAAATGTGTGTGTGGGAGTCATCTTTCATAATGAATCATTCTTCATCCTCAATATGCCAAAGTAATGAGGGCTTTTTGACTCATAGTATAATGGTGACCTTTGGTTCGAAACATTGTCATAACGCACTTTGGAGAGAATTGTTTAAATTAAATTGAAATTGTTTAAATTTTTTTAAATTCAACCCAGGATTCAACAAAACATAGACAACATAGACAACAAAACATAGGCTTAGGGTTTCAAGCTTTAGTTGATTTCAAATGGAATCTACAAGTTAATAAAAACAAATTGGGGATTCTCGTCTCCATCTAAACCAAAAATCTAAGTTAAAGAATATGACTACATCAAATCAAACTGTATTTAAAGTTGTATTTGATTTAGTCCTATTCTTTAACTTAACTTTAACTTGGTTGAAATGGAGACGTGAATCCATATAAATGATTCATTTGTAGACAAACTGGAATTAAAGCCAGACTCAGTGGCACAGATGGAACTATCCAAGCAGGAGATACATCTCCTTTAAATATTGATATTTGGTTGCGCCGACAAAGAAACACAATTCAATATCGCTGTTGCAATACAGTAAATAGCCTATTAGCTCGTCGAAAAGTTAACAAATGACATGCTGGATTCATGTCTCCATTTGAACCAAAAATGAAAGTTAAAGAAGAAGATTAAGCCATTGGCTCAGATGGAACGAATCCAAGCAGTAGATACATCCTCCTTTAAAATGTTGATATTTGGTTGTGTTGTCAACCAAACACAATTTAACATGACTTTTGTAATACAGTACATAGGCTAAAGTTAAGAATATCTTTCGAACTTGTGACAGTATTTATTCAACTATAAAATGAGTAAAATGTCCACATTTTGAGGTTACTGTAACAATACATGTATTTTGATGTAATCATAGAAAGGGTGCGTGTTCAAGGTAACGCGGAAAGGTCACAGGTCTGTGGAAATCTCCACAATTGCTCTAATAATCTGCGCAGAATCTCGAACGGCATTGATCACTTGACAATGTACTTTAATAATCTCAGTTGCAATCCAGGTCATTTGCTTGTACTATTAGATATAGCACAGAGCCAACACATTAAGTTGTTCTATACAGTGAGGGGGGAAAGTATTTGATCCCTTGCTGATTTTGTATGTTTCCCACTGACAAAGACATGATCTGTCTATAATTTTAACGGTAGGTTTATTTGAACAGTGAGAGACAGAATAACAACAAAAAAATCCAGAAAAACGCATGTCAAAAATGCTATAAATTGATTTGCATTTTAATGAGGGAAATAAGTATTTGACCCCCTCTAAATCAGAAAGATTTCTGGCTCCCAGGTGTCTATTATACAGGTAACGAGCTGAGATTAGGAGCACACTAATCTCAGTTTGTTACCTGTATAAAAGATACCTGTCCACAGAAGCAATCAATCAATCAGATTCCAAACTCTCCACCATGGCCAAGACCAAAGAGCTCTCCAAGGATGTCAGGGACAAGACCTACAAAAGGCTGGAATGGGCTGCATGACCATCGCCAAGCAGCTTGGTGAGAAGGTGACAACAGTTGGTGTGATTATTCGCAAATGGAAGAAACACAAAAGAACTGTCAATCTCCCTCGGCCTGGGGCTCCATGCAAGATCTCACCTCGTGGAGTTGCAATGATCATGAGAACGGTGAGGAATCAGCCCAGAACTACACGGGAGGATCTTGTCAATGATCTCAAGGCAGCTGGGACCATAGTCACCAAGAAAACAATTGGTCACACTACGCCGTGAAGGACTGAAATCCTGCAGGTCCCCCTGCTCAAGAAAGCACATATACATGCCCGTCTGAAGTTTGCCAATGAACTTCTGAATGATTCAGAGGACAACTGGGTAAAAGTGTTATGGTCAGATGAGACCAAAATGGAGCTCTTTGGCATCAACTCAACTCGCCGTGTTTGGAGGAGGAGGAATACTGCCTATGACCCCAAGAACACCATCCCCACCGTCAAACATGGAGGTGGAAACATTATGCTTTGGGGGTGTTTTTCTGCTAAGGGGACAGGACAACTTCACTGCATCAAAGGGACGATGGACGGGGCCATGTACCGTCAAATCTTGGGTGAGAACCTCCTTCCCTCAGCCAGGGCATTGAAAATGGGTCGTGGATGGGTATTCCAGCATGACAATGACCCAAAACACACGGCCAGGGCAACAAAGGAGTGGCTCAAGAAGAAGCACATTAATGTCCTGGAGTGGCCTAGCCAGTCTCCAGACCTTAATCCCATAGAAAATCTGTGGAGGGAGCTGAAGGTTCGAGTTGCCAAACGTCAGCCTCGAAACCTTAATGACTTGGAGAAGATCTGCAAAGAGGAGTGGGACAAAATCCCTCCTGAGATGTGTGCAAACCTGGTGGCCAACTACAAGAAACGTCTGACCTCTGAGATTGCCAACAAGGGTTTTGCCACCAAGTACTAAGTCATGTTTTGCAGAGGGATCAAATACTTATTTCCCTCATTAAAATGCAAATCAATTTATAACATTTTTGACATGCGCTTTTCTGGATTTTGTTGTTATTCTGTCTCTCACTGTTCAATTAAACCTACCGTTAAAATTATAGACGGATCATTCTTTGTCAGTGGGCAAACGTACAAAATCAGCAGGGGATCAAATACTTTTTTCCATCGCTGTATATATGAACAAAATATCTGACATTGTATTCCCATTTGAACTATGTTGTGCTTTTAGATGGTTGAAAGCGCAGTGGTAACACATTTCGGTGACTTCTGAACCAAAAGTCAGACATAGATTTTCCATTGGAATTTGGTTGCACCTTTTAGATGGTTGAAAGTGATAGCTAACACATTTGGAATCGAACAAACTTTTGGCTGCATTTCTGAATGGGTGAAAATAGGTTGGTATCTCATTGGTCAAGGTATCAACCAAATATTACCCAATTATTCACGTTGAAATGACGTGGTGTGTCCAGTGTCTGCCTGCCTTGTGTCTGAGCCCTAAAACCCACTGGTGTTGTACTTGTTCTTGTATATTTACCCAGGGTAGCCGGGGGCCATCGGAGTGAGCAGGGCCTTCTCGTTTCCACAGGGGTCCAGTCTGCTTGGCGCTGGTCTGCGTCTGGTGGGGGTTGGGAGGCACACGGAACTACCAGAGGGGGACACAGAAAGGTCAATGGTCACCACGGGGTCATAGAGGGGAGGAAGGAAGGACCCTTAGGCACAGATCTAGGGTCAGATCCACCTCCTCAAATTAGGCCAAATAACCATTGGAGTGGGAATGTAAAACTGGCCTTAGATTAGTGTCTAGAGAACAATGACAAACAGCAGAGCAACATGCTGGTCTCTGGACAACCAGGATGCTTTATCTTACCATCATACATCCAGGTTAGCCTCATTGAGATAAAGTCTATTTTCCAAGAGACCTGAATGTAGCCCACTATGGTAAGATATTTACTATTACAGAAATATTTCCATGTATGTATATATCCATAAATTGTATGGATATCGATATCTGTTCATGTACATGTGTAATACATATCAACTTTATCACTACATGGACTATATAAGAGAGTGAGAGAGTGCTCCAATGTAAGCAGCTGTGCCATAATGAAATATATTTCCCCCATACATTCCTGAGTACTCCCTCTACAATACCCTATATCCATATTAATAATACCTCCGATATGATTTATTAATGTTGTCTCTCCTTCTGGAATGGGAATACACCATATAAACAAATCCCTTAGGGGTTCATTATGGGGGCATCTGGCAATCTCTATGACTAAGTAAATGGTAAAAATATTTTCCGTAAATAAAATAAAGGTTGTCATGGCTACGACCGACTGTGTGAGTGGTATACAGTAGATGAAATGATGTCCATACACATGATGCAAAACACTGTCTGATGCAGAATGACATAACAATGTTGACCTCGACAGATGCATACTTCCATAATTGATTTTGATTCATTATTCACATCCTGTCAAATACACATTGCCTAAGATGGTTAAAAGTGAGATGTGGGGGGATTGGGTTCAGCATATTACTCAGATTACATGGCTATGAATTATACACGTTTTTAACATCTCTGGTGAAACAAATGCACCAGGCATCCACACCTCAGTAAATGTGTTTCTGACTATGGTGAAGGGTGTTTCATATATGCGTGCTGGAAGGTGTGAATTCTTCTGAAACAACACCTTTACACATTTTAAGTTATGTGGCATACCACGAAACCCCAAATAATAATTCCCCAACACAATATTCCACTAACCTGACTGTAAACCTTATTTTCGATCGATGTGATTTTCCCCAGGGATAACTAATTCATAACACTTCTATTTCACAAGAAGAAGAAATTCAACGGAATAAAAAAAGTGTTAACTTGACCTAGATAGTTTTTGTGTTTTGTATTGATATGTAGGCTAAGAAAATGTTGTTCGTGGGGCGACGCACAATTGGCCTAGCAGTGCGCGCTAACCAAGGTTGTCAGGTGCATGGTGTTTCCTCCGACACATTGGTGCGGCTGGCTTCCGGGTTGGATGCGCGCTGTGTTAAGAAGCAGTGCGGCTTGGTTGGGTTGTGTATCGGAGGACGCATGACTTTCAACCTTCGTCTCTCCCGAGCCCGTACGGGAGACAAGATAGTAGCTACTACTCAATTGGATACCACGAAATTGGGGAGAAAAAGGGGGAACATTTTTTTTTAAATCAAAAAATAAATAATTATACAACATTTTCCAAATGAATCAAACCTCAAAACCTAAGTTGTCTCGATTACATATGACTTCACACCCCAGACTTAATACTTGGTGGAAGAATCTTTGACAGCCATTACAGCTGTGAATATTTTTGAATAAGCTTCTACCAACAACAACTCTTAGGGCATCATGTATCCATTATTATTGTCAAGATTGCTCAAGCTCAGTAAATTTGGTTGGGAGTCATTGATGGATAGCAATATTCAAACCTTGTCTGTGACTTTAGAGCAGATTTAAATCCGGACTGAGACTTGACCATTCAGGAACACTGATATTCTGGTGTGTCTTTGCCATTAACAATGTGTGTAACTGTCCCGCTGAAAAATAAAACTGTATCCCAGGGCTATGTATTCAGAAGACTGAGGCAGGGTTTAATCTAACTTTTTAGCTTGGCTTTGCTCCTTTCATATCTTTTTATGGTCCTGACAAACTCTCCAGTCCCGGCCGGTGACAAGCATACCCAGAACATGATGCTGCCACCACAATACTTGAAAATATCCTATTTTAGGACAGCTGTATCCTATTAAGAGCAATTTGTGATACCAATGCTTCCTGTAATGCTAGCAACTTCCATTTCGCTACAGCCCCCAGACAAAAGGCTAATTAACAAAAAGCCTTTAGTTAATTAACAAAGTCAGTTAATTACCCATTTCCTACAGACAGGAACACTGTGTTTGAACTAAAACACAATAAATGGGAAATTATAGCTACATGAAAGACTCTCTCATCTGGCCATGATGGCTACCTCAGGAACATACGATTCTTTATAAATATTTGATTGTGTTGCGTCCCTTAAGGCCTCACTCACGCACACACACACACACACACACACACACACACACACACACACACACACACACACACACACACACACACACACACACACACACACACACACACACACACACACACACACACACACACACACACACACACACACACAGAGATACCCTCTCCTAACCATTAGCCTGTCCACTGGGCCTTATCTGAGTGGTATTTACACTTATCACACAGCCCACTGTTAGACGCTCCACGCTCAAAATGAGTTTCACCCGAGGTCAACCCCAACAACACCAGGAACACACCACCAGTATCCTGAAATAATCCACCATCCACCCAGGGCAGATAGCTACTGTAGCTCTCCTCTTACAATATAGGGAGAAACAGCCCTGCAACACATGTACACATGAAAGCCCCTCTCTTCAGTGATAGATGCCAATCTACAGGCCATTTAAGCAGCAGTCTACTCTACCAGACCTGGGTTCAAATACTATTTCATAGTTTGCTCTAGCCTGCTGGGTGTGCCAGATTGGCGGGATTTGCAATTTTGGGACTATTCTATTGGTTCATTAAGTCATGCAAACTCAAATAGGCAGAACTAGTATTTGAACCCAGGTCTTGTCTACTCTACCCAGCCTAGCTGTAGCTCAGGCTGGTCACAAGGAAGAGCCATCGATTTTGGACGTTTGAAAAGGTCCCAAGGACATAGATATTGGCCTTTGTAGGCGCTCACCCCTGTAACCATGTAGAATTAACCCTGTAACCATGTGGAATTAACCCTGTAACCATGTGGAATTAACCCTGTAACCATCTGGAATTAACCCTGTAACCATGTGGAATTAACCCTGTTACCATGTGTAATTAACCCTGTAACCATCTGGAATTAACCCTGTAACCATCTGGAATTAACCCTGTAACCATCTGGAATTAACCCTGTAACCATGTGTAATTAACCCTGTAACCATGTGGAATTAACCCTGTAACCATGTAGAATTAACCCTGTAACCATGTGGAATTAACCCTGTAACCATGTGGAATTAACCCTGTAACCATGTGGAATTAACCCTGTAACCATCTGGAATTAACCCTGTAACCATGTGGAATTAACCCTGTTACCATGTGTAATTAACCCTGTAACCATCTGGAATTAACCCTGTAACCATGTGTAATTAACCCTGTATCCATGTGGAATTAACTCTGTAACCATGTGGAATTAACCCTGTAACCATGTGGAATTAACCCTGTAACCATGTGGAATTAACCCTGTAACCATGTAGAATTAACCCTGTAACCATGTGTAATTAACCCTGTAACCATGTGGAATTAACCCTGTAACCATCTGGAATTAACCCTGTAACCATGTGGAATTAACCCTGTAACCATGTGGAATTAACCCTGTAACCATGTAGAATTAACCCTGTAACCATGTGGAATTAACCCTGTAACCATGTGGAATTAACCCTGTAACCATCTGGAATTAACCCTGTAACCATGTGGAATTAACCCTGTTACCATGTGTAATTAACCCTGTAACCATCTGGAATTAACCCTGTAACCATCTGGAATTAACCCTGTAACCATCTGGAATTAACCCTGTAACCATGTGTAATTAACCCTGTAACCATCTGGAATTAACCCTGTAACCATGTGTAATTAACCCTGTATCCATGTGGAATTAACCCTGTAACCATGTGGAATTAACCCTGTAACCATGTGGAATTAACCCTGTAACCATGTGGAATTAACCCTGTAACCATGTAGAATTAACCCTGTAACCATGTAGAATTAACCCTGTAACCATGTGTAATTAACCCTGTAACCATGTGTAATTAACCCTGTAACCATCTGGAATTAACCCTGTAACCATGTGGAATTAACCCTGTAACCATGTGGAATTAACCCTGTAACCATGTAGAATTAACCCTGTAACCATGTGGAATTAACCCTGTAACCATGTGGAATTAACCCTGTAACCATCTGGAATTAACCCTGTAACCATGTGTAATTAACCCTGTATCCATGTGGAATTAACCCTGTAACCATGTGGAATTAACCCTGTAACCATGTGGAATTAACCTTGTAACCATGTGGAATTAACCCTGTAACCATGTGGAATTCAACCTTCCCAAGTTCTCTCACGTCACCCCGCTCCTCCGCTCTCTCCACTGGCTTCCAGTTAACCCTCCGTTAAGACCATGGTGCTTGCCTACGGAGCTGTGAATTAACCTCAGTACCTCAGGCTCTGATCAGGCCCTACACCCAAACAAGGGCACTGCGTTCATCCACCTCTAACCATGTACCACTGGAATTAACCCTGCTCAGCCCAGTCAAAACTGTTCCTCTGGCTCCCCAATGGTGGAACACACTCCTCACGACGCCAGGACAGCGGAGTCAATCACCACCTTCCGGAGACACCTGAAACCCCACCTCTTTAAGGAATACCTAGGATAGGATAAAGTAATCCTTCTCACCCCGATTTAGATGCACTATTGTAAAGTGGATGTTCCACTGGATGTCATAAGGTGAATGCACCAATTTGTAAGTCGCTCTGGATAAGAGCGTCTGCTAAATGACTTAAATGTAAATGTAATGTAAATGTAATGAATTAACCCTGTATCCATGTGGAATTAACCCTGTAACCATGTGGAATTAACCCTGTAACCATGTGGAATTAACCCTGTAACCATGTGGAATTAACCCTGTAACCATGTGGAATTAACCCTGTAACCATGTGGAATTAACCCTGTAACCATGTGGAATTAACCCTGTATCCACGCAGAATGAATGGGTCAAAAATCAACGTTCATCCAATTATGGCAAAGTGAAACCATGACATCAGGTTGTGTAGCTAGGTAGAACTGTAAATCTAACTGGGAAGAAAATAAAAGCTCTCTAACAACCCAACCATTTAGCGGCTTCATTGATTAGACTGCAACAAGGTTTAAACGCTCTGTTTACATGTTATAATAGTCCCTGATTACGGTGGCAACTGATAGCAGGCGCTAATTTAGTGACGCGCCGGCGTAAAAGTGTTTAATTAAGACTTGAAACAAAAGCACGGGGAAGAGTAATTAACCCACCTGGTTGGTTGGCACAAAGTCCAGGCCAGCCTCTGGCATGCCCAGGAACATGGTCTCACTGTTGTACTGCAAACACACAGACAACACAACAACACAGTTACAATGTTGTTCACTTCATTTTGGGTATATGAGTAGGAGAGTTGGAGAGGGAGATATAGAGGCAGAGCGAGAGAAAGAGAGAATGAAAGAGAGATAGAGAGAAAGAGACAAAGAGAGAGAAAGAGAAAGAGACAGAGAAAGAGACGAAGAGGAAGTGAGAGAGGAAGAGAGGGAGAAAGAGAGATAGAGACGAAGAGAGAGAGAAAGAGAGAGAGAAAGAGAGAAAGAGACGAAGAGGAAGAGAGAGAGAGAGGAAGAGAGGGAGAAAGAGAGATAGAGACGAAGAGAGAGAGAAAGAGAATGAGCGATAGAGACAAATAGAGAGAAATAGAGGGGTGGAGGAAGTGGGAGGAAAAGAGAACATTATATTAGCTATGAAAACTGATGTTTTCCTGCTGTTGTCTTCCCTTTGAAGTCCTCATCCTTATCGACTTGAGATGTCAGCGATTTGAAGCAATTAGCACACTAGTAATTACAAGCCACAAAGGAAAGGCTTTTATGAAATCCTTTCATGTGCAATCTGTTATAAAACAGAAAAGGCCCTGTGTCTGTCTGTCTGTCCACGCTGCATCTCCACTTACACTACACTGCTTTGAGTTAGTGAATCACCAAACACACATACACACACACAACCGGAGAGGCGCAAAATACAAGAGCACTGTGTTTCTGTGATTCAGTGCATATTGTCCAGTATGAATTCATTCAGTCTAACCAAGGTGTTGGCAGTGCTCCAGTTTGTATTTACATACTGCATTGTCCTTCATTTCCCTCTATCCCCTTCTCTCTTAACATCTGGGATCTCTTAGTTAAGGCTGACTTCTGACACATTATTAGACGTCTCGCCAAACAAATAAGCTCTTTCTCTTTTGATGTCAGTATGCATTCGTGAAATGGGTCTGTAGTAGGGAACTGTTTTGAATCGCCAGCCCAGAGTGTTTAACTAGTTCTCTCTCCCGTTATCCTAAGTGTGTTTTAGCAGAGTCAATGATGAAGGAGTCGTGAAGGACCAGCTGTATGGGAAACCTGGGAAATTAACGTGTTTTGCTACAACTCCACTCAGTGTTAAAGTAGATCTTAACTGTGCCTGACCACAAATGGCTTCCAACAGGGATTAGTTCATATCAGAATTGGATACAAGATACAGAGTTATGATTGGTTCTAGGACAGGTTTAACATGAGCTGATTGGACAAAGAACTCTGTCTCAACCTCAGCAGTAGCATCCTGTTCTAACCATCCCGTTCACCTGTTCTACAAGGGACCACACTGTTCGTACAAGAAGCTACCTTTAGAAAAAGAACAAGAAAAAAGTGAAACCCATCCACGCAGGTAGACACTGGACAAACGACTGTTTTCCATTTGCCAGCTGTCACACCGATGCAAATGAGCGATCGGATGACAAAATTAACAAAAAGCCAAAACAGGGTGTCATGGCTGACCTCTTGTAACCCGATTCCCCTCTATCTCTCCACACAGTTGAGACTGGAGCGTCTGTCTGGCAGTCCAAGGAAAGGGGAGTCATAGGGTTAGGAACACAGACAATCATTTCTCAGAATGAACCCACTCCTTTGCATTATGAATGATTACATGGAACAGCTGCATGTGCAGACTCGCAACGGCAGCACTGGAAAAACAATCTATACTGAGCATAAAAAGTGTTGGTCCTATTTTTCATGAACTGAAATAAAAGATCCCAGAAATGTTTCATCCGCACAAAAATAGTATTTCTCTCAAATTTTGTGCACACATTTGTTTACATCCCTGTTAGTTAGCATTTCTCCTTTGCCAAGATGATCCATCCACCTGACAGGGGTGAAATATCAAGAAGCTGATTAAACAGAACGATCATTACACAAGTGCACCTTGTGCTGGGGACAATAAAAGGCCACTCTAAAATGTGCAGTTTTGTCACACAGCACAATGCCACAGATGTCTCAAGTTTTGAGGGAGCAATTGACAAGCTGATGCAGGAATGTCCAACAGAGCTGTTGCCAGATCATTTAATGTTAATTTCTCTACCTTAAGCCGCCTAGAATTTGGCAGTACATGCAACCGACCTCACAACCGAAGACCACGTGTAAACACGCCAGCCCAGGACCTCTGGCTTTTTCATCTGCAGGATCGTCTGAGACCAGCCAACCGCACAGCTGATGAAACTGAGGAGTATTTCTGTCTGTAATAAAGCTCTTTTGTGAGGAAAAACTCTAACTCTGATTGGCTGGGCCTGGCTCCCCAGTGGGTGGACCTGGCTCCCAAGTGGGTGGGCCTATGTCCCCCCCAGACCCACCCATGGCTGAGCCCATGCCCAGTCATGTGAAATTCATAGATAGGACCTAATGAATTTATTTAAATGGACTGATTTCCTTCGATGAACTACAACTCGGTAAAATCTTTGAAATTGTTGCATGTTGCGCTTATATTCTTGTTCAGTGTATATAAATTGTGTGAGACTTGACTCTCTCGCAGATTATAACATGTACTCAGAGTGTTCTCAACAAAAGTGTTTTTTTTCTCTCTCTCTTTCTCTGACATTCTCTCCCTCTCTCTCCCTCTCACTCCCTCCTCTTCTTCCATAAAGTTACATAAGGATGGAAGTGAAGTGTAAACTGTAGAGCATTGCCAACATAAACACCCAAGCTAATAAACCAATACATTGACATGCTGTGAGACCACACAAACACACAGGGAGCGCTACTTTTGTTAGCCTTAGTGACTTACACCACTCTTAGATAAATCCCAGATGTGTTCTGCTGTTCACAAATAGGCCAACAGCAATGTAACGCTAATAAGTAGGGCATATACAGTTGAAGTCAAAAGTGTACATACACCTTAGCCAAATACATTTCAACTCAGTTTTTCACAATTCCTGACATTTAATTCTAGTAAAAAATGCCCTGTTTTAGGTCAGTTAGGATCACCACTTTATATTAAGAATGTGAAATGTCAGAATATTAGTAGAGAGAATGATTTATTTCAGCTTTTATTTCTTTCATCACATTCCCAGTGGGTCTGAAGTAAACATGCACTCAATTACTATTTGGTAGCATTGCCTTTAAATAGTTTCATTTGGGTCAAACGTTTTGGGTAGCCTTCCACAACCTTCCCACAATAAGTTGGGTGAATTTTGGCCCATTCCTCCTGACAGAGCTGGTGTAACTGACATTTTCTATGGATTTGAGGTCAGAGCTTTGTGATGGACAGTCCAATACCTTGACTTTGTTGTCCTTAAGCCAGTATGCTTGGGGTCAGTGTCCATTTGCGACCAAGCTTTAACTTCCTGACTGATGTTGCTTCAATATATCCACCTAATTTCCCTCCCTCATGATGCCATCTATTTTGTGAAGTGCACCTGTCCCTCCTGCAGCAAAACACCCCAACAACATGATGCTGCCACCCCCGTGCTTCATGTTTGGGATGGTGTTCTTTGGCTTGCAAGCCTCCCCCTTTTTCCTCCAAACATAACTATGGTCATTATGGCCAAACAGTTATATTTTTGTTTCGTCAGACCAAAAAGTACAATCTTTGTCCCCATGTGCACTTGAAAACCGTAGTCTTGCTTTTTTATGGCGGTTTTGGAGCAGTGGCTTCTTCCCTGCTGAGCGGCCATTCAGGTTATGTCCATATAGGACATGTTTTACTGTGGATATAGATACTTTTGTACCTGTTTCCTCCAGCATCTTCACAAGGTCCTTTGCTGTTGTTCTGGGATTGATTTGCACTTTTCACACCAAAATACATTAATCTCTCGGAGACAGAACACGTCTCCTTCCTGAGGGGTATTGCCGGCTGCGTGGTCCCATGGTGTTTATACTTGCATACTATTGTTTGTACAGATGAACGTGGTACATTCAGGCGTTTGGAAATTTCTCTCAAGGATGAACCAGACTTGTGGAAGTTTACCTTTTTTTTCAGAGGTCTTGTCTGATTTCTTTTGATTTTCCCATGATGTCAAGCAAAGAGGCACTGAGTTTGAAGGTAGGCCTTGAAATACATCCACAGGTACACCTCCAATTGACTCAAATTATGTCAATTAGCCTATCAAAAGCTTCTAAAGCCATGATATAATTTTCTGTAATTTTCGAACCCAACCTGTTTAAAGGCCATGCTCAACTGAGCTAATGGATGTGACCACAATCTGGCCCAAATGATGTCAATTAGCCTATACAAAAATTATAAAGCCATGAAATAATCTGCCTGTAAACAAATGTTCAAAAAGTCACTTGTGTCAACGCACAAAGTAGATGATACAGTGAATTATACTTGAAAAACTATAGTTTGTAAACAAATGTTCAAAAATTTGTGTCATGCACAAAGTGGTTTAAAAACAAGTTTTAATGTCTCCAACCTAAGTGTATGTAAACTTCCGACTTCAACTATATAACCCCTGACCTCTACGACAATTGGCAATATCTCAATATCTGCCCATTGACTCAGATAAACCAATAGATGCTCTTTGCTGTCAACTCTAAAGAGCTCCCATTGGGTTGCAGTAGGATATGATGGATAGTGTCGGTGCATGATACAGTAACCCATTGTTTAGCTCAGAAGCCGTGTTCCTCCCAACACTAATAGTCAGTCAATCGAAGTGGCCATAGTCGCTTCAGTGTCTCCTCTCACAGCCTCTTTGCAAGATACCGCGTTAAACGACGTTGCACCGTGGGTGTGGCATCTTCGTCATCAATCTACAGTTATCTCAAATATACAGTAAACATTGTAAAAGGCAAACTAGAGACTAATCCAAGCAGAGTAGACTAGACTACGCCATTGAGCGAGGCGAGAGAAACCATCTGATCTGAATGCATTTCTTTTGAGCATTTGGGTCATTACTGTGATGTTTATAGCCCCTGACAGCTCTTGTAGATTCTAGTTTTTATTGGATGCCGTATATTGACCCCTTTGTCAAATTGGCTTTATCCATTTGCTTTTTCTGGCGCACAATGATATGTGCCGAACTGACAGATCTCCTGCTCGCTGATACATACTGTAATGAAATAGAGCGAGTTCTATTTTTTGCCTCTGCACCTGTGCTCTTTCCTTTATTGCCTGGTTGTACTCGATAGGCTCCTATGACGCAGATGGGCACGGGGTAATCTCTTTTATCGTTAAAGTCGTTTTGGTCATGGAGGTGTGGAGGAGAAAAGTGTCTGATTAAATGTAGTGACAACCACAGGAGAGAGTTTCGTATCATGGAAGCTACGCTAACTCGCTAGTTCGCTAACCCTCTTTTTCAGTTTCGGGCAAACAGACTGATACAGACGACATTACTGTCCCCTGTCTAGAATATCATTGACAAAGTCAGGGAGAAAAAGAGTGAGAGAGAAAAGAGAAGAAAAAAAAGTGGATATTGTGGTGATTGTCATTTTCTTTCCATCTTACGTGTTAAGATGTGAATCAAACAGCGGAACCTATTTCACTCTTCATCAGTTTTGCTCTGAGAAGCCGGAGAAGAGGAAAATAAAACCAAATCATGAGAAGACCCGGTATTCTGAGAGCTTTTTGTGTGGCAACTAAAGGCTTATCTTATAATAAAACATGTCCGTATATGCAGTGGATAGCAATGCAGTTCTCCTGCTAGGGCTGTTGTCGGTCATTGAACTGTTGATGACGATAAATTGGCAGGCCAAATGACCGCGGTCTCCCTCAATAACCGTTCGACTAGCAACAAAACTATTTACATGTTTCATTTGTTTAGATGCACATTTTCTCCACTCCTCCGCTCCTGACTGACTGCGTGTGCTGCCATCGAAATAGAATGGATAAGTCAACAATGGCATAGTGGGTGGACTGGCGGTCATTGCGAGTGTGCCTATATGAGCAAAGCAGGAAGTAAAAGCAAGAAGTAAAAGCAGGAAGTGTGACATCAATCTGTGCTGTGATTTGTTGATTCAACTCAACTGACATGACAAAAAAAAAAAAATCTGTTATCGCAGAAACTGACTCAACCGCACGAATGCCCGGCCGTCCCTTCTTCGGTCAGCGGTTTTAAAACAAATGGTTATTTCATTTTAATGGCGGTCTTCATCCAAAACCGTCAGTTGCACGGTTATACAGTAATTGTGCCAGCCCTAGTGATGACACCCAAAGCTTGTGAAAATTGGACCTGGGCGTCAACATTATCTCGAAAACCCTTTATTTTGCTTTATGCACACATATCTTTATATATCAAATATATTATCGTAGTGTCTTGACATACTAGTGCAGCATGCAAGCATTTTTCCCCCCAAACTAAAGATCCTATTCAGATCACCAATACTTTCCATTCAACACTGCAAAAAATGTGTGTGGTTTTTCTCTCTGTCACTCTAACATCACAGTGGGCTCGATCTGATAGTGTTTCATTTCTACTATCACATTGTGGCTGTGTGGGGAGTGCTGTTGATATCAGGTAGGCCTACCCTATGAGGAGCATGGCTGGTTTTGTTGTCAAACCAAATTACACACACTTTCTCTGTGGATAAACCCTAGTCTGAATAACAAGCAGCTAGCTAAGTGGGTCAGGGTCGCCGGAGAGAGAGAGAGAGAGAGAGAGAGAGAGAAAGAGAGAGAGAGAGAGAGAGAGAGAGAGAGAGAGAGAGAGAGAGAGAGAGAGAGAGAGGAGGGGAGGGGAGGGAAGGGGAGGGGAGGGGGAAGTGGGTAGGGGAGGAGAGGGGTCAGAGGGAGACAGAGGGAGAAAGAGGGGAGGAATTGAGAAGGAGAGGGAAGGCATTGAGAGAGAGGAATAAGGAGTAGAGTGGGAAATTAAAGAGGAACGGAAAAGAGAGGGAGAAAAATATAGGCAGAGAGGAATAGAGAGAGGACCCGGTAGAGTGAAAAAGAAAGAGAAAGAGGGGGGATGAAAAAAAGAGAGAGGGGCGGAGGACGTAGAGAGAGAGAGAGAGTAAAATGGGGAAGGAGTGTTGTATCTCTGTTTCTGCTCCCCAGTATTCAATATCAAGAGTGGCAGTCATCTTGGACTCCAAATCACAGCCCTGATGAACAACCTTTGTCTGTGGAGCATTACATCTCCAAGTGATTTCTTTTTCCACTTCTCCCTCTCCCTGTCTCTCTCCCTTCTTTTTTTCCAAATGGCAATTTGGTGAGTGCCTGGAGCAGGGCTGAGTGTGTCTTCTTCTATGTCCCAGCACTGTAATGTATGACTGTAACAGTCAGGCCGAGCCCTGCTGTGGCTCATATCACTGGGTAGAGGGAGAGAGAGGGGGGAGTAGGGACTCAGGCCTATATAAATCATAGCCTGCTTCTGATTGAATTGGTAGCGTTTCCCTCTCTCTGGCACCGCCTCGTAAAGACAAGAGTGAGCGGTGTAAGGCGCTGTGTTTCATAGTGGTAAAAATACGAGTCTCTGTGGAGTTCGTTAAAAGGACAGAGGATAAGGGGGTTTTAATGGCGAAAACGATAACGATGTTTAGTGTAATCAAAACATTCTGATGATTTAACGCCAGAGGTTTGAGCCATGCCCTCGCACTTCAAGTCAGGATATGAAGCCTTCCTTTTCATCTGGGAAGAAGAAAATGTGGTGTTTATAGCGCTTTTCATTTCATGAATGTTTTTCAGACCGTGCATAATCTAAGATAAATATTTGATTTGCTTGTTTGCTCTTGTAACTGCAACACATTTATTTCCTATTTTACTGTTATAAACGCTGGAGTGTGAAGAACCACACTGTGCAGCGTGTTTAGAACAAGGTAAAGTTGATCAGTCTATCTCAGGATGCTACAGCTGAAAGGTAGGTCAGGTTATTTCTAGCTCAACAAGTGTTTGTTGCGTGTTCTACTTTGAAGTGGTGGGGATGGTTTCTGTGCTACGTTATGCCGTGGTACAACGTGCAGCAGTATGACAACAGAAAAGAACATGATCGCGAGCGCACACACAACCAAAAACAACTCAACAATTATATGTAATCACTCACACTATGATGACACACAAGGCATGTTATATGTAACCACACAAACCTATTTATATGGTATACGCACTGCATTCAACTACACATCACAAACACACAATCACTACTTTGTACAATGACAAAGAACAAATGCAAACCCATGGGACCTGATAACAGACTAGTAACTGAGCTGTCATTTCAACCATTGTTCCCCCCCAACATAACCCTGTGTCAAAGTCCCATTATGTGAATCTAAAATCTAACCTCCAGACCAATTAATTCAGATGTTGGGCGAATCTTTCTCTTGGCAGAACGCCTTGCGCAATGCCTCATTAAAACATGAATCGGCATCCTTTCCAATTTAGACGCTTTCTCTCTCTCTCTCTCTCTCTCTCTCTCTCTCTCTCTCTCTCTCTCTCTCTCTCTCTCTCTCTCTCTCTCTTTCTCTCTTTCTCTCTCTCTCTCTTTCTCTCTCTCTCTCTTTCTCTCGCTTCACCTGTTGTCACACCTGATTAATGCCAAACAGGTAAAATGCTTATTAGATCATGAATGAGCAGTTTACAAGTCCCCAAATAGAACAAACTAGGCCTGGACGGACCCTACATTTCATCTACTCTATTCTAAAAAGTAAATAATTCCACCATCTGTTAAGAATATCAAAACTCACTCTGCGAGTCTTGTTCAGTCATTAAGCTTTTAATCAGGAAATCACCATGGGACAATTAGGGAAGCATCTCCACCAGAATCAAGTGACTAATGCATCATTAAACCTGAGACCATATTGACAGACAGAGGCTGTTATGTATAATCTACTGTATGTCTGTTGGAGTAATCATAAATTAAGAAGGATTGGGATACTCTAATAGAGAACCTGTGTTACATGGAGAGTGTTCTGTAACCTGTTCTATTAACTCATACGTCTAGAATGACATTGTATGCTGTAGTGCTCAGATTTCCCTTCACTAAGGGGTCGAGCCTGAACCATGAAAAACAGCCACCGATCCATTATTCTTCCTCCGTCAAACTTTACAGTTGGCACTATGCATCGGGGCAGGTAGCATTGTCCTGGCAGTCCGTCGGACTGATGGTGAAGCCTAATTCATCACTCCAGAGAACGCATTCCACTGCTCCAGAGTCCAATGGCGGCAAGCGTTACAGCCCTGCAGTCGACGCTTGGAATTTTGTGCGACTGCTCGGCCATGGAAACCCATTTCATGAAGCTCTCGGTGAACAGTTCTTGTGCTAACGTTGCTTTCAGAGGCAGTTTGGAACTCGGTAGTGTGTGTTGCAACAGAGGACAGGCGATTAATACGCGCTTCGTGCTTCAGCACTCGGCGGTCCCACTCTGTGAGCTTGCGTGGCCTACCAATTCGCGGCTGAGCCGTTGTTGCTCCTAGACGTTTCCATTTCACAATATCAGCACTTACAGTTGACAGGGGAAACTCTAGCAGGGCAAAAATTTGGCGAACTGACTTATTGGAAAGGTGGCACCTATGATAGTGCCATGTTGAAAGTCACTGAGAGCTTCAGTAAGGCTATTCTACTGCCAATGTTTGTCTATGGAAATTGCATGGCTGTGTGCTCGATTCTATACACCTGTCAGCAATAGGTGTGGCTGAAATAACCGAATCTTTGTATATGTGGTGTATGTGTCACTTCGACAAAGACATAATATTAGAGCGAATATGGGGCTCTCTGCTACAGGAAGTGACATAATTCCAAAAGGATACAGAAGGATATGAGACTTCATCATTGATGTTGCTGATAGCAACTATTCTTGAAGACAATTTAACTTGTGATGATCTTCATATGTGGTTCAGCCTAATCTACTTTAGTGAACTGACTTATTATAAGTCAGTCAGTATAGCTAAAGGGCAAAAAGTTCAATCTAATACCTCAGCTGCAATGAAGCCTTGGCTAGCTAGTACCGACATATTAGCTAGGGTATGACTAGTCCCTATCGCTAAGCATAAACTGAATCACACCTCTACTAGTGTCTCATTTACATACACACTCAGTGGACAGTTTATTAGGTACACCACCCCGTTCACGAAAATTGTTCACACCTACAGACAGTGAGTCACGTGGCCATGGCTTGCTTTATAAAGCAGGCAGCCGGGCATCGTGGCATTCAGTTACTGTTTAATTGAACATTAGAACTGGCAAAACGATTGACCTAAGAGACTTTGAGCGTGGTATGATCATCGGTGCCGGGCCCGCCGGTTCCAGTACCTCAGAAACGGCCGGCCTCCTGGGCTTTTCACGCACGACAGTATTGAGAGTTTCCCGAGAATGGTGCGACAAACAAAAAACATCCAGTCAGCGGCAGTCCTGTGGGCGAAAACAGCTCGTTGATGAGAGGTCGATGGAGAATGGCAAGAATCGCGCAAGCTAGTAGTCGGGCCACAAATAATGGCGCAGTACAACAGTGGTGTGCAGAATAGCATCTCGGAACACACAACTCGTCGGTCCTTGTCAAGGATGGGCTATTGTAGCAGACGGCCACATCGGGTTCCACTCCTATCAGCTAAAGACGAGAAGAAGCGGAGCCAGTACGCACGCGATCACCAAGCCCGGACAGTTGAGGAGTGGAAAAACATTGCCTGAGCATGACAGCGAGTTCAGACCTCAACCCACCAGAGCATCTTTGGGATGAGATGGAACGGGCTGTTCACAGCATGAATGTACCACTGTCTATTCTGCAGCTACTGCGTGAAGCTATCGCGTTTAGCATGGACCAACATCCCTGTGGAACGTTTCTGACACCTTGTAGAATGCCCTGGAGAAATCACGCTGTTCTGGAGGCAAAGGGGGGGGGTCCGACCCAGTACTAGATGGGTGTACCTAATAAACTGGCCGGTGAGTGTAGGATGAGATTAACATATAGATAGGTACAATATAAACAGGAACAGACACAGATGTGATGAGACTCATTGGCGCTGTCAGACCGCGAGGAAGACAAACCCAGAGAGAGTCCTATGCGTCTGGGATAGCGAAGGCTACAACCACAGAACTGTGCTACGATAGGCTGGATAGCTAGACTCGAATAAACGTTGCTAAATATACTTTGATGTATAGCTGTCGAACTACTCAATTTAAACTGTATCCCAATCATTTTTAACACAGAGAACTGCCATAAGGAAGGTGGCATACTCACGGAGCACCATGGCATTCCATGGCATTAGGGACAACGATGCTAAACTAGTGTAATTATATAACAATAAATAATACACGTCATTTAGCAGGCGCATTTATCCAAACTGACCTTATATGTCTAGGGGCAATTTCATCCATAACATTTGACTCCTAGTCTCAAATAGACCAAGAATTTGAGTATTACACCTAATCGCTCCCTACACCTCAGGACCCGCCACTTCAGTATAGTAACCAGACTCCTTTGTTTGCACAGGGTTCTCCCTTTTTAACCTGGGTTTAATTACAATAGTGCAGCTGTTGCTGGTTTACACAGTGGGTAATATATCTGCCATGTCACCCTGCCTCCACGGCGCCTGCTGTTTGCGCAGGACAGAGTGCTTTACTCACGCTACAGCCATAGTACCTGTTACCATGGCGACTGTCCAGTACAGTACAGACTGTACAGACTGACTGTGCCTGTGGGAGTAGGGCGAAATAGCACCTCTGAGGTCAGTTTTGTGTTTTGGAGACTAAGGGTTGGGGTTAGGATATGGTGGAAAGTGCGCTGGTCCTAGATCAGTGCCGAAAGACAACTTTAGACCGATGTGTGTCTGTGTGGGACAGGACAGACATGAGCAGGGAACAGGCATTGTTGTTACTATGGGAACAGGATGGACAGTGTTATAAGGATGCAAGGCAGGTGTTATCATCAGATAACACAGAGACTATAGCACCAGGAGTTTCCTGAGCACATAATATACAGTGCATTCGGAAAATATTCAGACGTCTTGACTTTTCCACTTTTTTTTAACGTTACAAGCCTTATTCTAAAATGTATTAAATATTGTTTTCCTTTGTTCAATCTACAGACAATACCCCATAATGACAAAGCTAAAACAGGTTTTTAGATTTATTTTTTAATACATTTAGTAAACTTACACTTTTACATAAGTATTCAGACCCTTTGCTATGAGACTCGAAATTGAGCTCAGGTGCATCCTGTTTCCATTGATCATCCTTGACATGTTTCTACAACTTGAATGGAGTCCACCAGACAGAAGCCACCCCTCAGTAAAAGGCACATGACAGAGCACTTGGAGTTTGCAAAAAGGCACCTACAGGACTCAAACCATGAGAAACAAGATTCTCTGGTCTGATGAAACCAAGATTGTACTCTTTGGCCTGAATCCCAAGCGTCACGTCTGGAGGAAGCCTGGCACCATCCCTACGGTGAAGCATGGTGGTGACAGCATCATGTTGTTGGGATGTTTTTCAGCGGCAGGGACTGGGAGACTAGTCAGGATCGAGGGAAAGATGAACGGAGCAAAGTACAGAGAGATCCTTGATGAAAACAACCCTAAGCACACAGACAAGACAACGCATGAGTGGCTTCAGGACAAGTGTCTGAATGTCCTTGAGTGGCCCGGCCAGAGCCCGGACTTGAACCCAATGGAACAAATCTGGAGACCTGAAAATAGCTGTGCGTTGACACTCCCTACCCAACCTGACAGAGCTTGAGAGGATCTGCAGAGAAGAATGGGAGAAACTCCCCAAATACAGGTGTGCCAAGCTTGTAGCTTCATACCCAAGAAGAGTCGAGGATGTAATAGCTGCCAAAGTACTGAGTAAAGGGTCTGAATACTTATGTAAATGTGATATTTTGTTTTTTAAAATTTGTAATACATTTTCACAAATGTCTAAAAACCTTTTTTTGCTTTTTGATTGTGGGGTAATGTGTGTAGATTTATGAGGGGAAAAAACAATTTCATCAGTTTTAGAATAAAGCTGTAACGTAACAAAATGTGGAAAAAGTCAAGGGGTCTGAATACTTTCCGAATGCACTGTATTCTCTAGTCTGGAACAGACAAGGGAAAAGTCCAGGCCTTGGTGAATAACCTATATAGTAGATATGGGCAGGGCACAGACCTGGGTCGGTACATGTCATTTTGAGTCAGGAAAGGAATATTTCACCGGAAAATAATGATTATCGTTTAAACCCCAAAATATGATTTTTCCCTCCACATTTTGTAACTTTTAGAATGCCCCACAACCAATAGCAAAAACCTATAAGCAGTCCCATATGAAAAGCTAAAAAAATATTTAATAGACAAGCGAGGGAGAGTCCTTTACTAATGCATGGCTATGCATCTTTTCTTATGAGAGATTATTTTGTGTAGGGTAAGCCTGGTTAGGAAGAATTTTCAGGGTCTGGTCTAGCACTCCATACTAAACCACTGAGAGTCTCTGACTGATGCAAAACTAAATTGGATATGACTCAGCTGGTTTGCTAGTGGAATGCCCTTGATGTTAGTCCTCTCGCTCAGTTTCCTCCGATTTCCTTCTCTTCTCATGATAATATGCATTATGTTACTGTACATATTATTCTCAAATCGTATCCTGTGTTATATTGCCTCGGCACTGCATATAAATGCTTGCTTATTTGATTATGGCTGTAAATAGATATTGATGATGATGCCGGTAACATAGCGCACAGAGAATATGGCAGCCCGGTAAACTGATTAGGCTACCATACGTTTTTACCAGGTAACTATTACTGAATAATACAAATCTGTCGAGCAAGGCGCTTAACCCTAATTTCTTCTGTAAGTCACTCTGGATAAGAGCTTCAGATATATTACTCAAATGTAAATGTAGAGAATATGGCAGCCCAGTAATGTAATTACCTTACTTTTCCCACTGGTAACTAACTACTGCACAATAGTACGATAACAACCAGTTATACAGTGGTGCCACAGTAGGTGCCACAAAAATGTCTACCAATATATCAAAAAACATGGGTCTTATAGCGTTTAAAACTGAAGTGCAAGGGCGTGCGTCGCTTCAGAGCAGCAAAGTCGACCATGAGCTCTGAATTACTGCAGTTTCCCTCAAAGTCAAACATGCAATTACTCTCTCCACCACTGCTATTCTGGCTCGATGGTAAGTTCAAATACAGCTGTTCTCAGGCCACATACTGTATATAGTAGACTGAAAACACGCAGGGAATTACAACGGCGTAGAATCGAGGAGGATAAGGGTACAGATATAGGGCTAGAGGTCAAACCCACCTCTTGACCTATTTAATGTGTACGTGGGAAGGCCATTTATAAATGATCCTTCGTTATAAATAGCGGACCGCTCTGTCTGTCTCTGTGGCTTGTAGTGGATACGAGAACTGCGCTGCAGTTTAATCTGTAATAGTCAAGACCTTATAGATTTATAGATAAATATCAAGACCTTATAGATTTATAGATAAATATCAAGACCTTATAGATTTATAGATAAATATCAAGACCTTATAGATTTACTGCATCCAAAGCTATCTGCTGTTGTTTGTATCGGGCTATTTGATAACAGTGGGCGGTGATATTTTCATTTAACTAGGCAAGTCAGTTAGGAACAATTTCTTATTTTCAATGACGGCCTAGGAACAGTGGGGTTACCTGCTTTATTCAGGGGCAGAACGACAGATTTCTACCTTGTCAGCTCGGGGATTCAATCTTGCAACCTTTCGGTTACTAGTCTAACGCTCTAACCACTAGACTACCTGCCCCCCGAATATGCTTATAGCATCAGAGTTGTCGATGGTACTATAGAATGACAGCAATGAGCTATGTTCCAAATGATGATGATGATAATGATGCCACCCAGAACCCCACCCAAGATACAGTAAGCAATAAGGTCCACCTGCCTGAGTCATGAAACAAGATCTGACCTCCACATGCATGCACACAAACAGGTACGCACAAAGGTCCTAAGATCAGTGAAGCCTGTACAGGCATCAAAAGGTGGACAGGTGCCACTTAAACACTTGGGTATAAAGGGCTGTGAGTGGGCAGCAGAGCCAAAAGGCCTTGGAGCAGGTGGAGGAGTCAGCGGAGGAAGGTCAGACACTCACACACACACACTGAGACACACCACCCATCACAGGACAATGGGAGACACACTATTGTTAAGGGTTTGCTCGCTCGCACGCACACACCAAACACACACGCACACATACGCCCACAAAGAACATTACACAAAGGATTATCCAGGCACACAAAACAAAGAGCAATCTGACAGAAAAAACACTAGCTAAGACAGTCATTATCTAAGAAGAAAGAAGATGCATAAATCATGGTTATGACAGGCAGTCTAAACACATGAAAGTAGCCAATAATGGTCACTGTAGTCGTCAATAATGGTAATACCATAATAAAGAAAATCTTGCTATTTCTCCAAAAGCTCCAAACACCACAACAACTCACTCGATCCATCAACTATGAAAAAACGAGGGGGGATTCTCTTAATTTGAAAATGATTGCAATATGTTTTGCTTGGAGAATAAACCGAACAATTAGGCAATACTAGATCCGTTATTCACGGCCCATCTGTTTGGACTGTATCAAACCAGGAGCCTAATCACTCATTCATATGTGGCCTATCTTTGGGCACACTCAAGCCAGGGAGGTGTGTGTGTGTGTGTGTGTGTGTGTGTGTGTGTGTGTGTGTGTGTGTGTGTGTGTGTGTGTGTGTGTGTGTGTGTGTGTGTGTGTGTGTGTGTGTGTGTGTGTGTGTGTGTGTGCGTGCGTGCGTGCGTGCGTGTGTGTGTGTGTGAGTGAGTGCGTGTGAGTGCATGAATGTTTGTGCGTGTGCGTTCCCGCATGTGTGTGTGTTTGCGCTTTTCGGCAGACGGATCCCTATCACCATTCGGTGCCAGGGATTCTCAGTGTACGATACAGACGGTAAAAACATGGCAAACCGCGCCAAACTGGAACCAACACTAGTCCAGATTTTATGATCATTATGTTCAGAGACTTAATTAGCTGATCCTTCGTCTCTGTAACACTCCATCACCACCAGCTCATTATGTAGGATTGAGGCAGTGGGTTTTGGATCAGATTTGACAGAAATTGGAAGCTGTCCTTCTTTTAAGCGTCATATGGTTGAGAAAACCATTACAGTCATTGGTGATATATTCAACATAGTCACTGAGATTGTAAACACACACTGGTGATTTTGACCACTGACTTTTCAACGTAATTAAAATGGCCGTAGCCCCACTCTCTGAGGGTGTCTCAGAGAGAGTTGGGATATGCAAAAAAAAAAAACATTTCCTATTCACACATGCGTATTAATACACACTTTTACATGTGTGAAATGGCACAAATATAAGCACCCAGCAAATTCTTCTTCTTCTTATTATTATTAGTATGTAGGGATGATGAATTTATGAATTTCACACTATGCCAAATCATCCATTCACTGTTATTTTCCAAAAGTTCTGACACTCTAACTCGATCTCTGCTAACGATCACAGACACAGTAGAAACAATTAGCCAGGTACCTCAGCCAAAAGGAAATGTACAGTACACTTTCCTTTGACCATTAAAAAACTATGTTCCAAATATAGTGCTAAAGCCCAAATCCATATTGAACCTGGTATGACATCACCAGGTGATGATTCAGTTCAGTTCCATTCTATGTCATGTTGTTCCATGAGTCACTCATCAAACAGCACTCAGAAACAAGCTGTCCTCCTATTCTAATGCTTAGCGGAAAAAGACAAACATGTCAGGCCACAAATGGATACGGACAAACAACCCAATTACCTCAGACGATGTACTAATCAGAATCAGATCAACGTCATTCTAGTTGTCGGATAGCAACCTGTCCTCTGTGTGCTCGCTTGCAAATGTGCAAGAATACATATGTCTGTGTATGTGTTTACAGTAGCACCACAGTTCCACATAGCCATTCCTCTGAGTTTCTCTATCTGCCAATAGGCACACATGATGCACAATTAAATCCTCTGCTGGCATTGGGCTAAAGCTGTCAATCAGAGGCCCGATGTCTTTCGACAGCGCCCAGTGAACCGTGGATCGCTGGCCGCAGCACAGGAACTCACAAGAGTCCCTGCTATTGTTACCAGCAAGCAGGAATTCAGCTGGCAATTAGGCCTGGCTTTTTAGGAAGCCCTCAGCCTAGTGCTCTGAGGTAGCTAACACAGAGAGAGAGAGAGAGAGAGAGAGAGAGAGAGAGAGAGAGAGAGAGAGAGAGAGAGAGAGAGAGAGAGAGAGAGAGAGAGAGAGAGAGAGAGAGAGAGAGAGAGAGAGGGAGCTGACTCAGAGGTTTTCACTTGGCTCTATCCTACTGTGTGAATGTTTACAGTGTAACAACAGATTAGTGTTACGTATAGCGGGGCAATGTGGGAAAACTGTATGGAGGAGAAAAATAATATATACAGATGCAGGATCTTAATTTGACCCAGTTTACTACAGCAAGAAAATTATCCTGCAGCAACAGGAAATGTGAATACTTTTTTTGTAGATGCTGATAAATTGTTCGTTAGGGCAAATCAAGTCTGAAATGTCAAAGTGCAAATTGCAAACACTAAATAAGCTTCATATTTGCATTTCCTTCTGTGCAGGAAAATTCTCAGCAACAAAATAGTGATCAGATTAAGATCCTACATCTGTAGGACTATCAATATCACCAGGCACATGACTTATGAAACCAGGCTCATTCTATTCTATTCTATTATATCCTATTAACGAAGGTAACTAAGAAATAAACATATAAGAAGCATACTACATGCAGGAAGGTAATGTGAAGTAATTATGTGTCAGAGTTGACCTGATTATCATTACTCATGATGTTAGTAATGGGAAAAGCATCTGAGCAAAAAGAACAGCCAATGAGGTCCATTTGTCATGTGTGTATTCTGTACCATTACTTAAAGGGATACTTAAAGGGCAACTCGTGGATACCATTTTTATGTCACTGTGTCCAGTATGAAATCATTCAGAGGCAGTTTATTGAGCCAATGCTAACTAGTGTTAGCGCAATGACTGGGGGTCTATGCTAGCAGATACCCAAAAACTAGCAGAATTACAGTGAATTTGTGCATTTTGATTAGGATCACCATTAGCTAACTCTGTAACGTTAGCTAATCTTCCTGGGGTCCAACACCAATTAATAAGACATTACAAACAATTACAAATTCAGACTTCACAAACATTGGACAAGTAGACAATACAGACACTGAAGTCATTGTGCGAGCGCTAGTTAGCAACTTCCTTCAAACCGCACGCAGGGACATAAATATGGTGTCCTTCGAGTTAATCTGACTCTGGGGAAGAAGATAAAGGGCCTCATTACCAAAATCCTGAAGTATCCCTTTAAGGCTGAATAGTGTGCAATGCACTTAGCATAGGTTAAGTGGGAGCATGGCATTTACATACGCTTACACAGACTCACAGTGCTTAGCAGCCAACACAACAGACATGTTGACAACATATGTGGGGCTATAAAAATCTAGGTTTGGTTGAGATGGTGCGACTGAAGATGTTCACATACAACACGTTACTACAGAACTTGCATAAACCCTGCGTTTATGGGGAATCCGATTAAGACCGTAGTCCAAAGGGTTTACTCCAGGACCAGGACCTATGTTCATGAGTGATGATCTAGAATCAGGTTCCCCGTGGCCATATAATCTTATTTGTTATGATCGAAAAGACGAAACTGATCCAAGATGATCAATTTTACACCGTGTCGCTTTATGAATAGGACTGAGGAGGATTCCCTCAAATTCTAAAGCTGTTTTACTTTAAACGTGTGCCTAGTACTACCTCCGTTAATACCACTAAAGCTTGATGGTCACTGGGCAGGGTTTTTTTATCTTACGGGTGGGTGAAGAGCTTAGTCTTACAAAGTCTGTTGGGGATTGACGCAACCGCAGGAGTCTATAAACAAATGACTATGGTGAACAACATAAAGATGACTGACTGGGCTGCACATCCATGAGTGGAGTTCGTAGTGTGACCATCAAGCTTCCTGATGGTTCAAATGATGTTAAATGTATTTTATGCCCGTCATAGGCAGGATCCATTGATCCAGGTTTATTAGACAAAAGCAATATTGCAACAACAACAACAAATGTGCAACATGTGTCATGCAAACGGAAGATATAGGAGAAGCCTTCTAAAGATCGATTGTTTTTTTTTTTTGTAGGACCGGTGTGGATTTTTTTATTTTGTCTAACCTTCTTTATTGCGATAAATGGTGACGGTAATGTGATGACGTCGCATATAAACTTATAAAGCTCCACTCCACGTTTCATTTTAAATGCCTTACTGCTTGCAAAATATAAATGCTCAACAACACAAGTGATGTTACTTTGCAGGACGAGGATTGTCCTGACTTTTGAAGAATTGCTTCGGCTTGCTTTTCTGCTTGGCTGGCAAGTTTCACCATCCAATTATTTCAGATCTACAGGAGTGTAAGTCTCACCATGGCGTTGCATTCTAGCCTACATGCTGGCTTTCGCGGGGTACACCTGAGACGTGAAACAGATAGGTGGGAGGGCATAGAGGCTGTCGCCAATTTATTCATGCGCAATTTGTCTAAATGTGTAATGGAAACACTTCAGCCACTACTTTTTTATTCCACACTGTAGGTTTTTGAGAAAAAAATATTTTTTTTAAATAGGTATGACATTACGTCCAGCTGTTTTTATTTGACGCAAAATAGTTACATGGAAACTTTGTCGCATCTATTTTCTATGCAAACAAAATCACTGGACAAGTTAATGGAAACATATATGTAGCTAATGTCATTGAATGAAGCCAAAGGCACATTTCCACACTGTGTGGACAATCTATCTACAGTATGTTTCTCCAACCCACCAGAGTATCTTGTTGACATAAGCTGTTGACTCTAGCCACAACCCTGTAGATATCCCTCAGTGTAATTCCACAGATTATGAAGCCTTAGTACAGGTTCATAGCAGGCTTCTAAAGCTTTATAACATGCTTATGAATCTCAAGGCATGCATAAAGCAACTTACTGTTCACAGAAGACGATAGGGACATATTGTGCTTGTATCCATGTTGTACAGTAAATGTATGTTAGTTGGGATCCGGATTCAGATTTACAGTGTTGCTTTTGAAGTAGTGAAAATAAAAATAAAAAAAACAGATTGATATCTAGTTATGTAGTCAGGTTTACATTCCTGCTCCTCTCAACACATCCAGAACAGTGCTGTAAGTATAAATAAAATGCAGGGTTTTTCCTGCATAGGAAACTGAGGCACCACCGAAGACCTTTTGTGAGCCAGGAAAAACCCTGGAATGTTAATGTAGTATTTCTTCATTAAATCAGAGACCACTGCTGACACAGTGATGTATAGTGAGTAACAGAGGAAGTTAAGCAAGTAGGTCTGGAACTATTGTCCTACATCAATCAGTAAGTTGCATTACTAAAATGACTAAGCTTGACAGAGACTAGAAGCTCAAAGTTGTCTCTGTTGCTAAGATTGTGAATGTACATGTGCAGTAGTATCAAATGTCAATACCAAAAATGGAAATATAGATGAGTAATGTTGATAATATTCAAAACTCGAGCCAGCTCTCTGTGGATGAGCTTGACCGGGAGCCTAACTGCTATGCTGCTGTGTTGCCTGCCTGCTCTGGGCCCTGTGCTGTGCAAACCTGGGTTCAAATACTATTTAAATCATTTGAAATACCTTATACCTGTGCTTGATTGAGCTTGCCTGGCTTAATGGACCAATAAAATACTCCCAAAACTGTAAACTGCGCCCATCTGGCACTCCAAGCAGGCTAGAGCAAACGCTCAAAGATTTCAAATAGTATTTGAACCCAGGTCTGAGCTGCTGCGTGTGCTTGGTTAGTAAACACAAAGGACAGAGTATTAATGTCGGGGTCGACTTCCCAGAGCCCCTCGGAGATCCAGGACCACCAAAGAGCTCAGTAATTTGCACTAAATTGAAAATGCCTGAGGCTAAGACAAACGTACACAAACACATACAGACAGATGACAAACACACACACAGTCACTCACATACAGAACGGTGACACACACACACACAGTCACACATACACACACACACACACACAGTCACTCACATACAGAACGGTGACACACACACACACAGTCACTCACATACAGAACGGTGACACACACACACACACACACACACACACAGTCACTCACATACAGAACGGTGACACACACACACACACTCACACAGAACACACACACACACACAGTCACTCACATACAGAACGGTGACACACACACACACAGTCACTCACATACAGAACGGTGACACACACACACACACACACACACACACAGAGAGAGACAAAGACACCACAGTGCCTATACAACAGAGTAAAGTCCATGACCAGAATACAGAACTGACATGTCAGATGTATCATCTTCGATTAGAACCAATAAGCAAAATGTAGGCATCCAAGGCACGTTGAAGACTGTTTTTACACGAAGCCTTGTCATTTCTTCAACCATCTCTAAACCAATGAAAACGGTCACAAAATCAAAAGGTACCCAGCCATCAATAAAAGCTTGGAAATGTCATTCCCTCTTTCTGCAATTCCACAAAATAAGACCAATCAACCCCATCAGCCATAGCAACCAACATTTGATGTTATTACAGTAAAAGATCCTAATCATAACATGAAATTATATTCTGGACCACTCTAAACAGGTTTCTAAATGACTTTGCATCAACTTGGCTAAATGGCAAAGTGATCATGAGCTGTTCATGAATAACATTGGAGATGATGGAGTCGGACAGAATGTCTGGCCAAAAGAAAGGGGATACCTAGTCAGTTGTACAACTGAATGCCTTCAACTGAAATGTGTCTTCTGCATTTAAGCCAACCCCTCTGAATCAGAGAAGTGCAGGGGGCTGCCTTAATCGACAGCGCCCGGGGAACAGTGGGTTAACTGCCTTGCTCAGAGGCAGAACGACAGATTTTTACCTTGTCAGCTCGGGAGAAATGGGCCCGAATCAACCCATGCTTTTGAATGAAACAAGGGGTGAACAGAACCTCTGCTTAGACAGAGCAGCAGTCACAACAGTGATGCCCTGCAAGAAATATAGAAAGAACCTGGTGCTAGAGGGGGTACGCAGCTGGAGGTTGAATGTTTGAAGGGGTACCGGACTATAAAAAGTTTGGGAACAAATGTTGTAGATAACAGTGAAGTCGGTATAGAAGTGGCTCTATCACTGGGTAATTGCACATACAGAGACCTCGTACAGCAGCACACAGGCCATCTCTGTCTGTTTGCACTGGAAATACCTCGCTCCCTTCTCACAATCACATGTGTTTGCGCTAGGGCTTCTCTCTCTACCTCTACCACACACATTTCTATCTCTTTCATTGCCCCTCTCTGTCTCTCTCCCTCTCTCCAGCACACTCTCTTTTCCTTTCTCATTCTCTCTCTGATTCTCTCTCGCTTTTCTCTCTCTCTCTCTGGTTATAGCACACTCCTCTCTTTTTCTCTCCTTTTCTCTTTCTCTTGGTCGTTCTCTCGCTCTCTCCTCTCTCTCATCCTATATGAACCCCCCACCCGCCATCTCATTACACTGAACGCTAAAATGGAAAATCTAGGATAGTGTTTATACTGCATGGACATGCTCAAACAGTACAATTTAATCTTTCAGATGATATCTATAGGACACATGCCCCTACTCCATCTCTCTCTCTCTCTCTCTCTCTCTCTCTCTCTCTCTCTCTCTCTCTCTCTCTCTCTCTCTCTCTCACCCTCTTTCTCTCTCTATTTTCCCTGCAGAGACTTCAGAGATCTTATATAAAAAAGACAGAGCAGTGAATCAAAAGGCATAGAAATAGTACAACCCCCAAACCCCACTCTTACCCCTCCCTCCCTTCAAAATCCCTACCCCCATTCGCTTATGCTCGCTCTCTCTTCCTCTCTCCCTCACACACACATACATACACAGCAGCACACACACACAAACGCACCCACATGCGGACTCACACTCAAACACACACTCCAACACACACACACACACGCACACACAGCACAGCACAGTATCATTATGCGGAAAAGGACCTGTTCAGACAACCTGAATGTGAAAGTCGTTTTAAACTGTGAGTTTGAAAACAGGCAGTAAATTACAATGATTTTATTATAGTGAAAGTACATGTGTATAAACAAGACAAGGGTTGAGTTACAGTGCGTAACAGAGGCACAATTACTCCACATAACCAGAGCTAGAGGATTGCATTCAACATACGTCATGTTTGTGATGATTATTCTATTCTATCCGAAATTCTGTAAGTGACGCAATGACAGAAACATTTACTATTTTGTGTCATTAAATTAGATAAAAACTCAGTTGAGCGCTTTGGAAGAAACTTCACTGACATTGATAGTGCTGCGTTCATCACCAGCTATACACACTGCCAACCATGCACAATTAAGCTATGGGTAAAATAAGCAATAAATATTTATACGACATGAAATAACTAGACATTTCATGCATCAATGTTTGTTCCTGTTGTCATTGCTTTCAAATGGATGGACATAAAGTACTTTTCTTTCGGGGCAGTGCGAAACTCCACTTTCTGAAGAGCGTTTTTATGCATATCCATAACACATTGTACGACATTTAAACAAATAGGCTATATTCCTATAGCCTAGTCCAGATGCGACTCACCTTATTGCAGTACGAGGAATCAGGATACTGCAATGGTCCCAATCGGGAAGAATCTGTTGCTGGTAAAGACTGTGGTGGAGGTGGATATACTCTCACGTCCATTTCAGTAAAACATCAATCTCCACACAAGCTTTTCCACTCCGGTGTCTACTTTTGAGTCCTCAAAAGTTGAAGGTACTATAAAGACCGATGGTCGAACTGGGCAAAAGTCTAGGGTTGGATGCTAAAAATGGAAAACAGTGATGCTCTCGCATGCGTTCGCGGTTTTACTGAAGAAAGAAAAAAACTTACATTATCAACGTACGTTGCACTATCAACGACGGACTTGGTAAACGAAGGTAAAACGGTGTAACTTTGAAAACTGTAGGCTATCACTCGATTGTTGAAGAAGTTATTGCGCGTCTTTCTCTTTCTGACAGATGCATTTGCAGCGACAGTAGTTGTTTCTATCCAGCGGCTACAGTCGTAGGCAAGCGAATGGGGCACGGTAGGATTGCCTGTTTGCTCGCAATTCATACAAAGGACTTTACAGACAGGGCAGGGGCAAGAGCGCAGCTACAGTATGGCGACATGCTCTACCTAGTAGGCGCACTGGTGAATGCAGCGCCTGCGTCACTTGCATTTGCTTGCATTTCACATCTTCCGTAGGCTATATGAATCATTTTACGTTGCCTATACATTATGGTTGAATCCCTTTAGAATGCCAAAATTAGGACTACAGCTTTGTGGGCTCTTTGTGTTAGTTTGGCACACTAGCCTAGGCTACGTACAGGGCCATCATGCACCCATTATTTTAGAGGGGTGAAACAGCTTTTTCCTGCAATATACTCACATAAAAAATACTACAGTTTACTACAGAATTATACAGTAAGTACTATAGTAAACTGTAGTATTAGACCACTGCGCCACCCTATCTAGACCACTGCGCCACCCGGGAGGCCCCCACTTTAGATTTTTTGGGGGATGGATTGGACTGATAGCTACCTTTACTGCTGGCTTTGTCTATGCTGTTTTGATTTGAATGTGCAGTCCTTGGGGAGTTCATGCCGGAATTCTCTCAGAGGTTAGCCATGGAAAAAGACAGGAACCTTCCCACTAGCCTCTCTCAAAGAGTGCCGTGTATAAAGTCAGAAAATCTGTTGTCTCAGCCACTGCCTTTCACCAAGGGAGTACCCCAAGGCGTGATCCTAGGCTCTACGCTCTTCTCAATTTACATCAACAACATAGCTCAGGCAGTAGGAAGTTCTCTCATCCATTTTATGCAGATGATACTTATACTCAGCTGGCCCCTCCCCGGATTTTATGTTAAAGACTCTACAACAAAGCTTTTTAGTGTCCAACAAGCTTTCTCTACCCGTAACCATGTTCTGAACACCTCCAAAACAAAGGTCATGTGGTTTGGTAAGAAGAATGCCCCTCTTCCCACAGGTGTTATTACTACCTCTGAGGGTTTAGACCTTGAGGTAGTCACCCCATACACGTACCTGGGAGTATGACTAGACGGTGCACTGTCCTTCTCTCAGCACATATCAAAGCTGCAGGATAAAGTTAAATCTAGACTTGGTTCCCTCTATCGCAGTTGCTCCTATTTCACCCCAGCTGCAAAACTAACCCGGTTTCAGATGACCATCTTACCCATGCTAGATTACGGAGACACAATTTATAGATCAGCAGGTAAGGGTGTTCTCGAGCGACTAGATGTTCTTTACCATTCGGCCATCAGATTTGCCACCAATGCTCCTTGTAGGACACATCACTGCACTCTATACTCCTCTGTAAACTGGTCATCTCTGTATACCTGTCGCAAGACCAACTGGTTGATGCTTATTTATAAAAACCCTCTTAGGCCTCACTCCCCCCTATCTGAGATATCTACTGCAGCCTACAACACCCGTTCTGCCAGTCACATTCGGTTAAAGTCCTCAAAGCACACACATCCCTGGGTCGCTCCTCTTTTCAGTTCGCTGCAGTTAGCAACTGGAACGAGCTGGAACAAACACTCAAACACTCAAACTGGACAATTTGATCTCAATCTCTTCATTCAAGGACTCAATCATGGACACTCTTACTGATAGTTGCGGATGCTTTGTGTGATGTTTTGATGTCTCTACCTCCTTGCCCTTTGTGCTGTTGTCTGTGCCCAATAATGTTTGTACTTTGTTTTGTGCTGCTACCAAGTTGTTGTTATGTTATGTTGCTAGCATGCTGTGTGGGTCATGTGTTGCTTCCGTGCTATGTTGTTGCCTTAGGTCTCTCTTTATGTAGTGTTGTGGTGTCTCTCTTGTTGTGTTGTGTGTTTTGTTCTATATTTATATTGTATTTATTTTGAATCCCAGGCCCCTGTCCCCGCAGGAGGCCTTTTGCCTTTTGGTAGGTCGTCATTATAAATAAGAATTTGTTCTTATTTAACATTTAGGAATTTGCATTTAGGAATCTGTCAAGAATAACAAAACGTTTCAAATGTATTTCCATTGATGTCCTCGTACAACCGTCATACATGTTACACATTTACAGCTAACCCACATAAAAATATACTACAGTATATTATGGTCTAAATACTAGTATTACTATATTTATGTCCAATATTATTCTTTGTGTTGTTTTTGCGGACTTTACTAGAGTATTCACTGTAGTGTTTTTGCGGGCATGACTGCAGTATACTATGTCGATAGTATTCACTATAGTGCTTTGCAGACATGACTGGTATACAGTAGAAAAGGGGTGGAATAGCGTGCAGAATGGTAGGCCGAAGCTATATCAGGCTAATTTATCAATGGCTACATAGTATTGTTTGTCATCTTGTCATATTTATTTTCTCTCATCAAGCTACACACAATACTCAAAGTTGAGCTCAGGTGCATCCTGTTTCCATTGATCATCCTTGTGATGTTTCTTCAACTTGATTGGAGTCCACCTGTGGTACATTTAATTGATTGGACATGATTTGGAAAGACACACACCAGTGTATCTTTTAGTAAATCTAATCTTTATTTAACTAGGCAAGTCAGTTAATTAAGAACAAATACTTATTTACAATGATGGCCTACCCTGGATGACGCTGATACAGAATGTATTCGAACCAGGGACTGTAGTGATGCCTCTTGCACTGAGATGCAGTGCCTTAGACCGCTGCGCCACTCGGGAGCAGCAGTGTAAGGTCCCACAGTTGACAGTGCAAGTCAGAGCAAAAACCAAGCCATGAGGTCAAAGGAATTGCCTGTAACACTCCGAGACAGGATTGTGTACTAAAGGGTACTAAAAAATTACTGCAGCATCGAAGGTCCCCAAAAACACAGTACCCTCCATCATTCTTAAATGGAAGAAGTTTGGAACAACCAAGAATCTTCCTAGAGCTGGTCGCCCGGCCAAACTGAGCAATCAGGGGAGAAGGGCCTTGGTCAGGGAGGTGACCAAGAAACCGATGGTCACTCTGACAGCTCCAGAGATCATCTGTGGCGATGGGAGAACCTTCCGGAATAGAAACCATCACTGCAGCACTCCACCAATCAGGCCTTTATGGTGGAGTGGCCAGAAGGAAGCCACTCCTCAGTAAAAGGCACATGACAGCCCCATTGGAGTTTGCCAAAAGGCTCCTAAAGGACTCTCAGACCATGAGCAACAAGATTCTCTGGTTTGATGAAACCAAGATTGAACTCTTTGGCCTGAATGCCAAGCGTCATGTCTGGAGGAATCCTGGCACCATCTCTATGGTGAAGCATAGTGGTGGCAGCATCCTGTTGTGGGAAAGTTTTTCAGCTGCAGGTACTGGGATACTAGTCAGAATGGAGGGGAAGATGAATGGAGCAAAGTACAGAGAGATCCTTTATGAGAATCTGCTCCAGAGCACTCAGGATCTCAGACTGGGGTGAAGGTTCACCTTCCAACAGGACAATGTCCCTAAGCACACAGCCAAGACAAAGCAGCAGTGGCTTCGGGAGAAGTCTCTGATTGTTCTTAAGTGGCCTAGCCAGAGCCCGGACTTGAACCCGATCGAACATCTCTGGAGAGACCTGAAAATAGCTGTGCGGTGACGCTCCCCATCCAACCTGACAAAGCTTGAACGGGAGAATGGGAGAAACTCTTCAAATACAGGTGTGCCAAACTTGTAGCGTCATACCCAAGAAGACTCGAGGCTGTAATCGCTGCCACAGGTGCTTCAACAAAGTACTGAGTAAAGGGTCTGAATACCTATTTAACTGTGATATTTAAGTTGACATTTTTTATAAATTTGCAAAAATGCATAAAAACCTGTTTTTGCTTTGTCATTGTAGGGTATTGTGGGTAGATTGATTAGAAGAAAAAACTAAATGTGGAAAAAGTGAAGGAGTCTGACTACTTATTCATCCCTTTACATTTGTGTGTATAAGGTAGTCGTTGTGAATTTGTTAGATTACTTTTTAGATATTACTGCACTGTCGGAACTAGAAGCACAAGCATTTCGCTACACTCGCATTAACATCTGCTAACCATGGGTTTGTGACCAATACAATTTGATTTAATTTGAATACTTTCTGAATGCACTCTAATTCTCTAAGCTTCGATAAACGTTGCTTGTTCTTTATGTCTGCCTCTATACTGTTTCCCTTTAGTTGGCCTAGAACCTGTCTAGCTTTTAGATGTTAGAATTGTAATAAAATTCTGTTAGTCTGCTGCACTGCTCAGAACTGTTGACTCAAATCAGCCTGTCACGAACCTGTCTTGTGTTCTGGTTGAGGAGTTCTCGCTCATTAAACAGTAACTGGTGTAGTCTGGTAGTTGTGGCATTTTAGCTAACCCTAGTCGGCATTTGTTACTTCAGTCATGTCGGCATAAACACTACAGTGAATAGTACAGTAAAGTCCAAAAACACTACAGTGAATACTATAGTCAAGGCCCATTACTTTTTTCAATCTTTAATAATGATTTGCCACTGGCTTTGAGGAAAGCCAGAGTGCCTATGTATGCGGATGACTCAACGCTATACATGTCAGCTGAAATGTCAGACTGAAATGACTGCAACACTTAACAAAAAGTTGCAGTTCCTAAATATTTCTAAAACTAAAAGCATTGTATTTGTGACAAATCATTCACTAAACCCTAAACCTCAACTAAATCTTGTAATAAATAATGTGGCAGTTGAGCAACTGTCATGGTCAAAACATATTGATACAACAGTAGCTAAGATGGGGAGAAGTATGTCCATGATAAAGCACTGCTCTACCTTCTTCACAGCACGGTCAACAATGCAGGCCCTACAGGCCCTAGTTTTGTCGCACCTGGACTGGTGTTCAGTCGTGTGGTCAGGTGCCACAAAAAAGGACTTAGAAAAATTGCAATTGGCTCAGAACAGGGCAGCACGGCTGGCCCTTGGATGGTACACAGAGAGCTAATATTAATGATATGCACGTCAATCTCGCCTGGCTCAAAGTGGAGGAGAGATTGACCTCATCACTGCTTGTGTTTATGAGAGGTATTGACATGTTGAATGCGCCGAGCTGTCTGTTTGAACTAAGGCACACAGCTCGGACACCAATGCATACCCCACAAGACATGCCACCAGAGGTCTCTTCACAGTCCCCACGTCCAGAACAGACTATGGGAGGCGCACAGTACTACATAGAGCCATGGCTACATGGAACTCTATTCCCCATCAAGTACCTGATGCAAGAAGTAACATTAAACAAAAAATTAACAAACACCTTATGGAACAGTACTGTGACATTAAACAATAAAAAAAAAACACATACTTATGGAACAGTGGGGAACATACGTATACACACACACATGAACATACGCAAACATACACAAACATACGCACTATACACACACACATGAACACACACACACACACATGAACATACGCACTATACACACACACATGAACATACGCACTATACACACACACATGAACATACGCACTATACACACACACATGAACATACGCACTATACACACACACATGAACATACGCACTATACACACACACATGAACATACGCACTATACACACACACATGAACATACGCACTATACACACACACATGAACATACGCACTATACACACACACATGAACATACGCACTATACACACACACATGAACATACGCACTATACACACACACATGAACATACGCACTATACACACACACATGAACATACGCACTATACACACACACATGAACATACGCACTATACACACACACATGAACACACACACACATGAACATACGCACTATACACACACACATGAACATACGCACTATACACACACACATGAACATACGCACTATACACACACACATGAACATACGCACTATACACACACACATGAACATACGCACTATTCACACACACATGAACATACGCACTATACACACACACATGAACATACGCACTATACACACGCGTACATGTGAATTTTGTACTGTATATATGTGGTAGTGGTGAGGGCCTGAGGGCACACAGTCTGTGAAGGTATTGTAATATTGAATGTATTGTTATGTTTTTAAAGTTGTATAAACTGCCTTCATTTTGCTTGGCAGCAGCTAATGGGGCTCCATATTAAATACAAATACAATAGTATACTACATTCATGTCCGCAAGAACACTAGAGTAAACACTACAGTATACTACAGTCATGTCAGCAAAAACACTACAGTGAATACTATAGTATATAAATATAGTAATACTGCAGCATTTAGACCATATTATCTACATGTGAGTAGAGCCATAATTATTATGCCTAAATGTATGTAAAAAACTAAAGATAGATATATTCTTTATATATGCCAACTTAGTCATGTGTGCATACATTTGAAGTATCTCAAACTAACATGCCTAGGATCTTACATCCAAAGTACATTATAATGCATATGCATATCATATAATCAATACAGGCACATATCATGGCATCATCCTTTATACTCATGATATTATCATAAGGTGCCAGATTGCATTTAAACCAGGTATTTGTCTGCATATCTAAGCATACCTCTTGAACTGTCTATATTCTCCTGACTGGTGGTTCAATTTGCTCAAGTCTGGGTAAAATATTGAAAGGAATGTGTCTTATTCAGTACATTTAGTGAATGCTTGCTTTTCTAAAGCCTAGTAACCTTGCCAGCAGGCATGCCAGCTAAGATAGTTAGACAAGCTACTCTAACTTGATGAATAGCCTGAAATGGCTTGGTATGACGTTGGGAGATTGGGATCCTATATAGCTGGGTAGCTTACGCCAACTTCATCAAATTGCTATACGTGACTAGTATTACAGAGAAACAACAAAACATCAAGAAGGAATGAACAGGCTACATAGCTTAAACAAATTCCTTTACAAACATGTCTCCTGCGAGTCCTGCCCCATCACAGGCAGCTAAAATCAAATAAATGCTGTGTGTGTGTCACTCTACACTCTCTCTCCTCCACTGACGATACTGTCTGCACACACTAGAGCACATGAGTCGCAGGGCCGAGTGTCTGCAGGTTTTTGCTCCTTCCTTGAACTTGATTTATGAGTTAAGGTCTCTAATTAGTACGGAACCCCCCCTCACCTGGATGTCTAGGTCTTAATTGAATGGAAAAAAAACAAAAAAAACAGCAGACACTAGGCCCTCAATGGAAGGAGTTTGACACCCCTGCACTAGAGAATCTAGGGTCCTGCCTAGCATATCTTTGCTCCGTGGTGCACCTTGGAAGGAATCAGTTACTAGGGTCCAGTCAGTGTGCCCCCTCCGCAAAATACAGCTGACAGATATTTTTATATTTATAAATAATTATTATAGAACGTGGGCTTAGAAAAGAACGTTTCGTAATTCATTTAACATCTGAAAAATAACAAAAAAACAGGACAAATCTGAGGGGGCACATGCCCTTTGTGACCACTAGGGGCATGACTCTGGCGACATATCAACCACATATAGCCGCATCTGAGTTGCATCTGAGTATAAATTCACAGTAGTTGCAGCAGTTTATTTAAAAAAATACTTCAACATAATGGTAAGGGGGATGGAGTGTTTTGAGGTGTTCAATGTTCCAAGTATGGATTGAGATTGTACTGATGGTGGCAGGAGGGGGGATCTACGTCAGGTTGTGAGAGGGTGGCCTCAGATTCAAGGGACCTCTTTTCAAAATAGAATACTGAGTGATGTGACCACTAACTGACACGGATAACGTGGCTGTCTGGAGTGAAAGCTTCTTCCTATAACATAACGATAACAATCTCAACATATCACACTAAATGGAGGAACAAAAATGTGTGTTTAGGATGTAACGTCATCCCCTGAGTCCAGGTTGAATTATAACAATGATGTTAGCAGGTCACAAGGCCACGGGCCACAATCTCCAAGGTTCTGGTATGTATTAGTTCATCCATTTTGACACTGTCTTCGAAGACGCCAACAACTGGCCACGCTAGTTCATTGTCATATTCACTTGTCAGTTGACATTCTACTGTAGGATCCAAAATGTCCCCACCGCTCTCCCCTTTTGCTCTCCTTTGGTGGATTTTTTCCCCAAAGATAAGACCTCTGTGGCTTTTCATTTTAATCAACCTGAAACACATATGGCCAAAACAGGATGATAATTATTGAGCCAGGTCGACAGTCTGAAACACTTTTGCTGTTCATTGTCATAGATCCCGTCGAGAAGGAGGTTCTCTCTTTCTCTAGGTCTCCATTTCTTTCTGTCTCTGACAACTCAACAGGAAAGTGTCAACTAGCTACCAGAATAAAACAACCAGAAACGTATAGAGGCCTTGGAGAGAGAGAAAGTGAAAGAGAGAGAGAGATATGTAAGAAGGTAACTTGCAAAATAATGGAAACAGTTGAGTAAATGAGGGATACACAGTATATTGAAAGCAAGTGCTTCCACACAGGTGTGATTCCTGAGTTAATTAAGCAATTAACATCCCATCATGCTTAGGGTCATATATAAAAATGCTGGGCAGGCCATTATTTTGGCTACCATGGCTAAGCCCCCATAGAATGACAAGGTTTGATGAGCAGGAAAACAATATAAACCATATGCTATGGCCATCTCAGTCACCAGATCTCAACCCAACTGAACACTTACAGTACGAGAGATTCTGGAGCGGCGCCTGAGAAAGCGTTTTCTACCACCATCAAGGAAACGGCAAATGATGGAATTTGTCGTGGAAGAATGGTGTCGCGTCCCTTCAATAGAGGTCCAGACACTTGTAGAATCTATGTCAAGATGCTTTGAAGGTGTTCAGGCTTGTGGTGGCAGCTACCTGTATATATGTCTAGTTCTCAATTGAAAGATTATATAAAAAGGCAGAGAGGTCAATCTGACCTTTGTACAGTAAGTACCAGGTTTACTCAGTAGGGTAGACTTCCTCTTTGATCTTACCCATAATACATTAGCTTACAAAGCATTATGTTGTGTAATTGCTCTTTTTAATTAATTTAGCTCATTATAACTATCTGAAGATACAAATACATAAAAAGCTTAGGAGTGGTAGAGGCACAGCGACCACATAGTGACATTTGAGTAGATAGATAAAGATTATTATATTGGTCAATGACTGTCAGATAAGAGGATCGTATAACATTTCCAACAGCATTATGACACAACACAGGACCGACACAAATTCAAATGTTGAGTTGAATTCATGTGACATCGCAGTGATCTAAAATGACATAAATATTCAGTATCTACCCAGATCTGAGTTCCGAGCTGCTGAAACAGAGGGTGACCTACAACGGGGTGAAATCCCAGCTACGCAAGCTAAACCTGAGATGCGGCTTCATCCACCCGGCAGAACTCGTCTTGACCTTCCAGAATACAACACACGCGCTTTCCACTGCCAAGGAGGCTAAAGACTTCTTGGAGAAACACCTCAAGCCCAACACACAAGGGGTCGAGCTGACAGATCTGGGCTGACCCCAATTTGACTGGCTCAATGTTCAGGTATGCTGTCCACACACAGTCACATAGCCTAGCCTATGGCTATGATGCTGCCCTCAGCATAAGACAAGGATAGGACACCCTCTAAAATGTAAAATGACCACTATTATTATTATTATTATTGTGGAACATTGGACTTTGTTATTATTATGTTACCTACAGTACCAGTCAAACGTTTGGACACACCTACTCATTCATGGGTTTTTCTTTATTTTTACCATTTTCTTTAACAAATCAAACTATATTTTATATTTGAGACTCTTCAGAGTAGCCACCCTTTGCCATGATGGCAGCTTTGCACACTCTTGGCATTCTCCCAAACAGCTTCATGAGGTAGTCACCTGGAATGCATTTCAGTTAACAGGTGTGCCTTGTTAAAAGTTAATTTGTGGAATTTCTTTCCTTCTTAATGCATTTGAGCCAATCAGTTGTGTTGTGACAATGTAGGGGTGGAATACAGAAGATAGCCCTATTTGGTAAAAGACCAAGTCCATATTATGGCAAGAACAGCTCAAATAAGCAAACAGAAACGACAGTCCATCATTACTTTAAGACATGGTCGGTCAACACGGAAAATTTCAAGAACTTTGAAAGTTTCTTCAAGTGCAGTTGCAAAAACCATCAAGTGCAATGATGAAACTGGCTCTCATGAGGACCGCCACAGGAAAGGAAGACCCAGAGTTACCTCTGCTGCAGAGGATATTAGAGTTAACTGCATCTCAGATTGCAGCTCAAATAAATGCTTCACAGAGATCAAGTAACAAACATATCTCAACATCAACTGTTCAGAGGAGACTGAGTGAATCAGGCCTTCATGGTCGAATTGCTGCAAAGAAACCACTACTAAAGGACACCAATAAGAAGATGACTTGCTTGGGCCAAGAAACACGAGCAACAGACATTAGACCGGTGGAAATCTTTCCTTTGGTCTGATGAGTCCAAATTTGCCATTTTTGCTTCCAACTGCTGTATTTTTTGTGAGACGCGCAGTAGGTGAACAGATGATCTCTAGATGTGTGGTTCCCACTGTTAAGCATGAAGGAGGAGGTGAGATGGTGTGGTTTGCATTGTGGGTGACACTGTCTGTGATTTATTTAGAATTCAGTCGCACTTAACCAGCATGGCTACCACAGAATTCTGCAGCGATACTCCTGGTTTGCGCTTAGTGGGACTATCATTTGTTTTTCAACAGGACACTGACCCAAAACACACCTCCAGACTGTATAAGAGAGAGGTATTTGACCAAGGAGAGTGATGGAGTGCTGCATCAGATGACCTGGCCTCCACAATCACCCGACCTCAACCCAATTGAGATGGTTTGGGATGAGTTGGACCTCAAAGTGAAGGAAAATATTAGCCAACAAGTGCTCAGCATATGTGAGAACTCCTTCAAGACAGTTGGAAAAGCATTCCTCATGAAGTTGGTTGAGAGAATGCCACGAGTGTACAAAGCTGTCATCAAGGCAAAGGGTGGCTACTTTGAAGAATCTCAAATATAAAATATATTTTGATTTGTTTTTTTGGTTACTACATGATTCTATATGTCTTATTTTATATAATTTGATGTCTTCACTATTATTCTACAATGTATAAATTAGTAGGTGTGTCCAAACTTTTGACGGTATGTTCCAGGACATTTAGACTCTAATGACACCACGCTAATTAATTAACAATAGACAATATATTGAAGTGTCATACAGACTGGGTTTGATTCCTTGTGGGGATACATGCGTCCCTATATGGGCTAAATAGGGCAAATTTGGCAATATATATAATGTAATCTATTCCCCTAACATGTTTATTGTACTACTATTTAGGATAGACGAACAGTCCCATATGGGCTACCACACAATTGCTTTTCTGTTCGTTTTTTTCCCTTCCTGTTGAGGCCTACGGGCTACGAGGAATTATTGTGAAGATTTAGATCATAGACTGCATTTCATACCCTCTTCTTTTTTCCTTTTTCTGTATATAGTATAGAGCAACTGAGTGCTTACTGTAACTGAGGTTATGTTTCAGGTCATTTAAACCATGTTGCTAATAATAATGAGGATAATGGTTCAAGAGCTAATGCTCCTACAGCCAACGTATTGGACTATTTAGGGTTGCTTACTTTTTCCTTTCATTACCCACCCTAACTTCAATATAAATGTCTGAAGGGGTCAATTGTTTCTTTATTTTGTGTTTTACTTCATTTTGTTCTTAATACCGTAAGAACTAAAAAATATATACTTGTCGCTTAAGCGGTTCTATCTTAAAAGGGTTCTTCGGGTGTTCCCAAAGGAGAACCCTTTGAAGAACTCTTTTTGGTTCCACTTTACACAGAGGGTTCTACATGGAACCCAAACGTGTTCTACCTGGAACCAAAAAGGGTTCTACCTGTCCTATGGGGACAGCTGAAGAACCTCTTTGTAAACCTTTTTTTCTAAGAGTGTATAATTAGATACCTTCTCTTTTGGTGTCCTTTCCTCTGTTCATAGCTTCTAAACCCCATTATGATGTTTTGAATCCTCTCTAGTGCAGAATTAGAACCCGTTTTCCTGATGTGTTGATGTTTAACATTGTTTTATGTATTTGATCATTTGCCATTTTATACCATTTTTGCAGGCACTGTCAGACACAGTGTTCAAACCACCAGCACTAAGTCCAGGCTGAACTGCAAGAACTGAGGAATTTGCCTTTGTCTCTTCGGTTGACAGTCATGAATGTAATAGGACCAACTGCAATCCACATGCAACCAAGGGTCACCGGCATATACAGTACTCTCTGATTACAACCTCATTGATGCCTGGCGAGCACATAACATAAAGCAAAAGAGTACACTTTCTACTCAAACATTCACACAAGTTGATTTCATACTATTACCTCCATATCTAATAGAAACTTGACATATGAGCTTGTCTAACCACTATGCTTACTATTGCCAACTTAACGTCTTAGAATCTACTAAAAGAGCCACAGGATGGCGTTTCACCGTTTCATGACTACAAAATCCTACATTCTGTGATCATTTTGAAATTGAACTCAATTCATTTATAATGATCAGTACAAATTCAGTCGATGACCCCAAGGATTTTATGGGACGTCACCAAAGGTTTTATTAAAAATAATGCAACTGCATTTGCATCTGGGTTGAATAAATCACAATTAAATAAGATATTAGATTTGGAAATGTTCTTATCTGCATTAGAGTGTTCTCAACAAGGACCAGGTAGCTATTACTCTTTCCAAAGTCAAGACAGAACTAAATCTATCAATAAGACAGAGAGCAGAATTTGCCATCCATTGAGTTAAACTCAACCATTACTTCCATGGTAATCGTCCCAGTCGTTAACTGGCCAACCAGCTACGCAGTAATGATCAATTAGCTGGTATAGCACCTATTGAATCTGAAACCGGGGATTTACTATCAGAACCCAAATTAATCCATAAAAAATTTGCCCACTTCCATAAAGAACTAAGCCTTTTCTAAAATAATTACAGTTATTTTCAATTGCTAACATGCATTGGTCAAAACTGAAGTCACATTGTCAAAACTCTTCACACAGTCAGCGAAACAGAAGTGTATATGGACCAAACTGTGAATCATTTGTCATTGTTTTCACACAGAATGCATTCAATGACCACATTCTCCAAAATCCATGAACTCTTTTTTCATTCATACTCCACCACCTGCAAAACTATATATTTGCAGCACGTTTTCAAATGCTAATACACTGTTTCCAAAACGGTTAAAAACCCATTCAAAACAGAATGCATGTTGGTAATGCAGACTGTGTGGCTTCAGTATTGACCGATGCTTGTTAGCAATGAAAAAAACTGTAAGAAGTCCTCTTCTCTTAAACATGAAATACAGCCATGTTTTTAGAGCTCCAACAGTGCAGTAACACCTAGCAATGATAATAATAATAAAAAACATTACACACACAATCCAGAAACATTTTGAAATGAATAAATGTCAGAACGAGCAATGTCAGAGACCGGAATATAAATATATATTCATATAAAGGTGTATAAAGAAGGTATGGATAGTATATGAATCGAAAAGGTGTGTACAGCAGTAGTAAAATATGATGAGCCAGGACTAGAATACAGTATACACATATAAATTGTGTAAAACAGTATGTAAACATTATTAAAGTGACCAGTGTTCAATGACTCTGTGTACATAGGGCAGCAGTGTTTTAAGTTGCAAGGTAGAGTACCGGGTGGTAGCCAGCTAGAAAAGTAACTAAGGCTAGTGGTGACTGTTTAACAGTCTGATGACTTGGAGATAGAAGCTGTTTCTCAGTCTTTCGGTTCCAGCTTTGATGCACATGGCCGTGGTTCAGGTGGCTGAGGTCCTTGATGATCTTCTTGGCCTTCCTGTGACACCGGGTGCTGGAGGCCAGGCAGTGTGCCCCCAGTGATGCGTTGGGCTGACCGCACCACCTTCTGAAGAGCCCTGCTGTTGCAGACAGTACAATTGCCGTACCAGGTGGAGATACAGCCTGACAGGAGGCTGTTAATGGTGCATTGGTAGAAGTTTGTGAGGTTCTTAGAGGCCAAGCCCAATTTCTTCAGGCTCCTGAGGTTGAAGAGGCACTGTTCTGCCTTCTTCACCACGCTGTCTGTGTGAAGGGACAATTTCAGGTTGTCAGTGATGTGCACACCGATGAACATGAAGCTTTTGACCCTCTCCACTGTAGCCCTGTGGATGTGGATGGGGGCGTGCTCTCTCTGCCTTGTCCTGTAGTCCATGATCAGCTCCTTCATTTTTTGGGACGTTGAGCGAGTCATTCTTGCCAAGGCTCTCACCTCCTCCGTGTAGACTGTCTCATAATCAGGCCCTCCACTGTTGTCTCTTCAGCTAACTTGATGATTGAGTTGTAGATGTGCGTGGTCATGCAATCATGGGTGAACAGGGAGTACAGGAGGGGGTTGAGCGCGCATCCCTGTGGTGCCCCTGTGTTGAGGATCAGCAAGGGGGGTGTTGTTGCCTATGTTCACCACTTGGGGTCGACCGTCAGTAAGTCCAGGACTCAGAATCACTGGAAGCAGCAGACCAAGAGATCCAATTTCACCTCTGTTATTGTTATTATACATGTAACACCTGGCCCAGGCAATTCGTCAATCGAAGATAATAACACCCTTTTTCCTAAAATCTACTGATCACTTCATCTCATTATATGCAGATTGTATTTTACTACATCTAGACACTGTATCTCAATCGTTCCCAAACACATGGAAAGTCATAGATAAAAATCAGTTTAATCTCAAGTTATTTTCTTGAAACCAGGGGGCACTATTTTTATTTTTGGAAAAAATAACGTTCCCAAAGTAAACCGCTTATTTCTCAGGACCAGATGCTAGAATATGCATATAATTGACCCTAAAGTTTCCAAAACTGTCAAAATATTGTCTGTGAGTATAACAGAACTGATATTGCAGGCGAAAGCCTCAGAAAAATCCAATCAGGAAGTGACTCATGTTTTGAAACCGTTGTGTTCCTTTGTACCCCTATTGGCCACTGAAAGGGATATCAACCAGATTCCTTTTTCTACGCATTCCCTAAGGTGCCTACAGCATTGTGACGTAGTTTCACGCCTTTATGTTGAAGAATGAGCGTAAACGACTACATTGCGTAAGTGGCCAGCTGAGGGCTCTCAGAGTGATTCTTGCGTAATAGACAGAGGTAGTCATTTTTCCTCTCGCTCCTACTGAAAAGCCAATTGTCCCGGTTGATATATTATAGAATAGATATTTGAAAAGCTCCTTGAGGATTGATTATAAAAAACGTTTGCCATGTTTCTGTCGATATTATGGATATAATTTCAACTCTTTTTCGGCGTTCTCGTGACCGCTATTTCCGGTGGATTTCTGAACAAAACGTGACAAACAAACGGAGGAATTTTGGGTATAAAAATAATCTTTATGGAACAAAAGGAACATTTGCTGTCTAACTGGGAGGCTCGTCAGTTAAAACATCCGAAGATCATCAAAGGTAAACGGTTAATTTGATTGCTTTTCTGATTTTCGTGACCAAGCTTCCTGCTGCTAGCTGGACATAATGCTATGCTAGGCTATCGATAAACTTACACAAACGCTTGTCTTGCTTTGGCTGTAAAGCAGAATTTCAAAATCTGAGATGACAAGGGTGATTTCACTATATTTCACTTGTGATTTCATGAATATGAATATTTTCTAGTAATATTTTTTGACCGTTGCGCTATGCTAATTAGTGTAGTTGATGACAATTCTCCCGGATCCGTGATGGGTAGTTCCAAGAGGTTAAAAAATGCATCTAGCCTCCCGGGTGGCGCAGTGGTTAAGGGCCCTGTACTGCAGCGCCAGCTGTGCCATCAGAGACTCTGGGTTTGCGCCCAGGCTCTGTCATAACCGACCGGGAAGTCTGTGGGGCGACGAACAATTGGCCTAGCGTCGTCCGGGTTAGGCAGGGCTTGGCCGGTAGGGATGTCCTTGTCTCATCGCTCGCCAGCGACTCCTGTGGCAGGCCGGGCGCAGTGCGCGCTAACCAAGGTTGCCAGGTGCACGGTGTTTCCTCCGACACATTGGTGTGGCTGGCTTCCGGGTTGGATGTGCGCTGTGTTAAGAAGAAGTGCGGCTTGGTTGGGTTGTGCATCTGAGGACGCATGACTTTCAACATTAGTTTCTCCCGAGCCCGTACGGGAGTTGTAGCGATGAGACAAGATAGTAGCTACTAAAAACAATACCACGAAATTGGGGAGAAAAAGGGGTAAAATAAAAAAATAAAATAAAAATATATATTCCATTTCTACTTATAGAATCCCAACCGTTTTCCATTTTAAATATTTGGCAGTAGATATATTTCCTTCTTTAGATTAAACCATTACCAGAAACTTTAACAGAATGCTCAAATCAATTCAATCCGACTTCAGTAGATGGAATAATATCCCAGTGCTTTAACTGGCAAAATATCTATTGTCAAAATGAAAATATTGCCACAGCTGAATTTCTCTACTTCAATTCTTCCTATGGCTCCCTCTTCTGGTTATTTGGATAAAATGCATAGTGCGGTTTCAAAATGTATACTGCAAGATAAACGATCCCGGATAGAATTAACAAATAGCTTTAGACATGATTATTCTGCCCCCTGGCTGAGTAGAGAGAAATATGGTATCTCCTATTGCCCTGGAAGAGGTGGCCTCCACTGATATGTCCCTTAAAACTATGCTTTGGTTCCATTATTGCTCACACAATTTCTGTTTGGATCTAAATAAAAAACTACCAAATTGAAAATCAAAATGGCATTCCCTTTCTTCAATATTTGACAATAACGCTTTGCCATCTGGGGGGTAGCCTTTTGTATCCCCCCAATGGTCCTAATGTGCCCGTACCCTTACCAATATCATGGACAGTAATGGTTTGAGAACATTCATTTGAAAGATACATACACATTAACAAGCAACTCCTTTTTTCTATATTTACAACTTAGGTCAGCTTATGTCAGCTATGCTACCAAAACATCTAGTGATGGGATTTATAAATAAATTATCTGGGCTCCCGAAAGGACTGATCTCTATAATATATAAACAACTTTTGGAAAGCTCATATTCCGAGCTAGCCGTTAAAAAAAGTATGATTGACTGAGTTAATTGAATCTTAACAACCCTTTAACTGGAACACAATATGGAAACATTTGACATTGGCATCCCGTAACTCGAACCATCAACTTATACATTTGAACTACATAACGTGGGGCGGCAGGTAGCCTAGTGGTGAGAGCATTGAACTAGTATATGAAAGGTTGCAAGATCGAATCCCCGAGCTGACAAGGTAAAAATCTGTTGTTCTACCCCTGAACAAGACTGTTCCTTGGCCGTCATTGAAAATAAGGATTTGTTCTTAACTGACTTGCCTAGTTAAATTTAAAAAATGTAACGACAATGAAATTGGCCCAAACTGTTCACTGTGTCCCCTAAATCAGGTAGGCAGTGGCACATTCCTTCATATGATGTGGGACTGCCCTTCAGTTAAATACTTCTGGGGAAAAGTTACCAAATAAATTTAGAAGTGCATGACTTATTCAACTATTACGTTACTTAACGATGATAGCCCCTTGAATCTCTCTATCAAACAGAGAAGATTACTGCGGAAAAAAATGCTGGCTCTAAAATGACAACCACCTCTCACTCTCTCCCATTTAACCATCAGGATGGGAAGCATGGTTCCCGGGTGGGGAAGGAGGAACGCGGGCGGCTGGATGGGGACTAAGGGGGTTGGGGGTTGTCTTTGTACCCATTTCTTTCATTGTTTTTGTACTTGTAACCCCACTGAAAAAAAAGACTAAACTAAATAAATAGTTGGTCATAAAACAATCAAATACATAAATGTGATGTAATAAGATGGCAGTCTGCTGTATCTGTGGTATATCGTGTGTGTGTCCTCTGTGTGTTGAGATGTGGGTGTGGAATGCCAGCTCAAAGCAGCGGTCTGATTCATGTCTTGTCAGCACCTTTTCATTCAATGACTGTTAATCTCTATACAATATGACAAACCAAGCCTCTAAAACCCTTCGGCTTCATCACATTCTTGGGTGGGAAATCTCTCTCGCCTGTTTAGCACCCCGATCAAGAACACTGGAACACCGAAAAACGTTGGTTACTCTTTATTTTGCTTTCTGGTCCACTCTTCATTTATGTAGTATCTGGTTAAAACGGTCAAGTAAAATGCGTATTGCATAGTAATTATGAATGAATTCCTGATTTGTTTCTTTGGGAATAGCTAAAACACTAATGAGAAATAAAACCTATAGAGGTTGATGACTATTAGGCTACTTTGAGCCTTTTACTGATAAATTATTTGCCCTCAGTTATCCCATCATCATTTAAGTCAGAAACAGAGAGGATTTGGGTCTGGATATATTTAATAAGAGTCATCCTAAGTCACAGATCTCTGAATAAGAAACTGACTCATTCACAACAACCGCATTGAGTCTACTGACTGGACAAATACCCTGCACACAACCCAAGCATAAGAAACAGTTGAAATCATTAACATTTGGAGCAACCCTGACATTTGGTTAAGGAACAATACGATGCCCACATCCAGTGAACAAAACACACAATGAGTTCTTTGTTCCATTAACCTTTTAGAATATGAACTGGCATTCAAAGCATGAGTCTGCAGACTAATATTACAGGGTTTAGTGTTACACACACACACACTTACGTGGGCGCGCAAGTCACACACACACACACACACTTCCGTGGGCTCACACACAGGCCTGTGAATTAATACACTCACCTAGTCGTAGACACACATACGTGTGTGTGTGTGTGTGTGTGTGTGTGTGTGTGTGTGTGTGTGTGTGTGTGTGTGTGTGTACACATTCTATAGGATACCTATTATTCCATACATCCAGTAACATCGTCAGGTCATCTAGTCCCTTACTAAGCTTTCAACAAGATCTCACGGTTTGACCAATTTGACTTCAGACTCCGACGTTTGTCCACGTTTCTCCAAACGTCAAATGTTTGAGGTGTTTTGGACACCCTAGGCTGCTCATCCTGCTGCAGCTGAACCCTGATTTACACTTAAAAATGAGTGTGCCTATCACTGGGAATGAACATACAACCCTCGGTGCCATAGCTCGCCTACTTGATGGTAATTGCGCTCACCATAATGGGTGGTTTTTAAGGCATCTCCCGACATCCTGGGTACCTGCGCTCTAAAAATGAGGGGTTCAACAAGGGTTCTTCTAAGATCCTCAAAGTTCTCGGAAGAGGAACCTTCTCGGAAGAGGAACCTTCTTAGTCAGCAAATCTTTCTAAAATAGAACATGGACACAATTCAATGGTTAACAATCAACAAAGAGGTAAGAATATGTAGGCTATAAGAATATGTTGAAGGCTAACTATTGGGTACAGATGACAGAACTGCTCACTTTTGTGTCTGTGTCTGCAGGTATACAGACGAGGAGGCATACAAAGGTATGTCAATTGGTATTGCTATGTAATGCAGATCAGATTTACCATCCTCCTCCCTTTCCTCTTCAATGAATATCCCATAGGCCTCTACATTATGGACAAGGTATGTGTATGAAAACCATTATCAAAACAGTTTTATTCATTTACCACAAAAACCAATGTATAAATACTGTCGTGTGCATGTTTTGTTAATCATCTGGTTAATCATCTGGTCCTTCTATAGCACAGTTAGCACAGTATAGCACAGTTGGTAGAGCATGGCGCTTGTAACGCCAGGGTAGTGGGTTCGATTCCCAGGACCACCCATACGTAGAATGTATGCACACATGACTATAAGTCGCTTTGGATAAAAGCGTCTGCTAAATGGCATATATTATTATTATTATTACTATTTTGGGGGGGTTCACAGACTTCACCCTTCCTACACCTCTGATGAATATAACAGGGAACCTGTTCGATCACCATGTCCTGCAAAATCATTCTGGCTGTGGATACGGAGAACATCAACACATTAACATCAACACGCCAGAGGTTAAACCCATTGGACTTGGGGCTCTGCTGGGATTTTACCTAATATTTTGATTTTTTATTATGTTTTGTTGCTAAAATCATAATAAACACTGACAACTAAAATATTATGTTATTGTTCTTATTGTGATGCATATTATTATTATTGTTCATAATAATAGGGGAGGGGGGTAGTTCAAAAATGAACCCAAAAAGGTTATTCAAAAGGTTATTCAAAAGGTTATTCATAAGGTTATTCAAAAGGTTATTCAAAAGGTTATTCAAAAGGTTATTCATAAGGTTATTCGAGGAGCCATTAAAAGGGGTTCTTTGAAGAACTTATAGGGGTTCCCCCACAATTTCAATTTGAAGATCCCTTGAGGGATACACCATGAACCTTTTCTTTTTAGTGTGGACGGATGGGCAGACACCATCATCCAACATAGTATACAGACACATATATACACTTAGTATACAAACACATATATACACTTAGTATACAAACACATATATACACTTAGTATACAAACACATATATACACTTAGTATACAAACACATATATACACTTAGTATACAAACACATATATACACTTAGTATACAGACACATACATACACTTAGTATACAAACACATACATACACTTAGTATACAGACACATATATACACTTAGTATACAGACACATATATACACTTAGTATACAAACACATACATACACTTAGTATACAAACACATACAGACACTTAGTATACAAACACATACAGACACTTAGTATACAGACACATACATACACTTAGTATACAAACACATACATACACTTAGTATACAGACACATATACACACTTAGTATACAAACACATATATACACTTAGTATACAAACACATGCATACACTTAGTATACAAACACATACATACACCTAGTATACAAACACATACAGACACTTAGTATACAAACACATATATACACTTAGTATACAAACACATACAGACACTTAGTATACAAACACATATATACACTTAGTATACAAACACATACATACACTTAGTATACAAACACATATATACATTTAGTATACAAACACATACAGACACTTAGTATACAAACACATACATACACTTAGTATACAAACACATATATACACTTAGTATACAAACACATATATACACTTAGTATACAAACACATGCATACACTTAGTATACAAACACATACATACACTTAGTATACAGACACATACAGACACTTAGTATACAGACACATACAGACACTTAGTATACAGACACATACAGACACTTAGTATACAAACACATACAGACACTTAGTATACAAACACATACAGACACTTAGTATACAAACACATATATACACTTAGTATACAAACACATATATACACTTAGTATACAGACACATACATACACTTAGTATACAAACACATATATACACTTAGTATACAAACACATACATACACTTAGTATACAAACACATACAGACACTTAGTATACAAACACATATATACACTTAGTATACAAACACATACATACACTTAAACACATGCATACAAACATACACATACATACACTTAGTATACAAACACATACATACATAGTATACAAACACATACATATACAGACACATACATACACTTAGTATACAAACACATATATACACTTAGTATACAAACACATATATACACAAACACATTAGTATACAGACACATACATACACTTAGTATACAAACACATATATACACATGCATTAGTATACAGACACATACATACACTTAGTATACAGACACATATATACACTTAGTATACAAACACATACATACACTTAGTATACAAACACATACAGACACTTAGTATACAAACACATACAGACACTTAGTATACAGACACATACATACAGACACTTAGTTAGTATACAAACACATACATACACTTAGTATACAAACACATATATACACTTAGTATACAAACACATACAGACACATATATACACTTAGTATACAAACACATACATACACTTAGTATACAAACACATACAGACACTTAGTATACAAACACATACAGACACTTAGTATACAAAACACACATATATACACTTAGTATACAAACACATATATACACTTAGTATACAAACACATATATACACTTAGTATACATACAGACACTTAGTATACAAACACATACATACACTTAGTATACAGACACATATATACACTTAGTATACAGACACATATATACACTTAGTATACAAACACATACATACACTTAGTATACAAACACATACAAACACAGACACTTAGTATACAAACAAACACATATATACACACATTTAGTATACAAACACATACATACACTTAGTATACAGACACATACAGACACTTAGTATACAAACACATACAGACACTTAGTATACAAACAGACATACATACACACATACAGTACTACAAACACATACAGACACTTAGTATACAAACACATACAGACACAGACACTTAGTATACAAACACATACAGACACTTAGTATACAAACACATACAGACACTTAGTATACAAACACATATAGACACTTAGTATACAGACACATACATACACTTAGTATACAAACACATACATACACTTAGTATACAAACACATACATACACTTAGTATACAGACACATACACACTTAGTATACAGACACATACAGACACTAGTATACAAACACATACAGACACTTAGTATACAAACACATACAGACACTTAGTATACAAACACATACAGACACTTAGTATACAAACACATATAGACACTTAGTATACAGACAGACACATACACATACAGACACTTAGTATACAGACACATACATACACTTAGTATACAAACACATACATACACTTAGTATACAGACACATACATACACTTAGTATACAAACACATATATACACTTAGTATACAGACACATACATACACTTAGTATACAGACACATACATACACTTAGTATACAAACACATATATACACTTAGTATACAGACACATACATACACACTTAGTATACAAACACATACATACACTTAGTATACAAACACATATATACACTTAGTATACAGACACATACATACACTTAGTATACAAACACATACATACACTTAGTATACAAACACATACATACACTTAGTATACAAACACATACAGACACTAGTATACAAACACATATATACACTTAGTATACAAACACATACATACACTTAGTATACAAACACATATATACACTTAGTATACAAACACATACATACACTTAGTATACAAACACATATATACACTTAGTATACAAACACATACATACACTTAGTATACAAACACATACATACACTTAGTATACAAACACATATATACATTTAGTATACAAACACATACATACACTTAGTATACAAACACATATATACACTTAGTATACAAACACATATATACACTTAGTATACAAACACATACATACACTTAGTATACAAACACATATATACACTTAGTATACAAACACATATATACACTTAGTATACAAACACATATATACACTTAGTATACAAACACATATATACACTTAGTATACAAACACATATACACTTAGTATACAGACACATACAGACACTTAGTATACAAACACATACAGACACTTAGTATACAAACACATACATACACTTAGTATACAAACACATACAGACACTTAGTATACAAACACATATAGACACTAGTATACAAACACATACATACACTTAGTATACAAACACATACAGACACTTAGTATACAAACACATACAGACACTTAGTATACAAACACATATATACACTTAGTATACAAACACATACATACACTTAGTATACAAACACATACAGACACTTAGTATACAAACACATACAGACACTTAGTATACAAACACATATATACACTTAGTATACAGACACATACATACACTTAGTATACAAACACATGCATACACTTAGTATACAAACACATATATACACTTAGTATACAAACACATACATACACTTAGTATACAAACACATACAGACACTTAGTATACAGACACATACAGACACTTAGTATACAAACACATGCATACACTTAGTATACAAACACATACAGACACTTAGTATACAGACACATACAGACACTTAGTATACAAACACATGCATACACTTAGTATACAAACACATACATACACTTAGTATACAAACACATACATACACTTAGTATACAAACACATACATACACTTAGTATACAGACACATACAGACACTTAGTATACAAACACATGCATACACTTAGTATACAAACACATACATACACTTAGTATACAAACACATACATACACTTAGTATACAGACACATACAGACACTTAGTATACAGACACATACAGACACTTAGTATACAAACACATGCATACACTTAGTATACAAACACATACAGACACTTAGTATACAGACACATACAGACACTTAGTATACAAACACATACAGACACTTAGTATACAGACACATACAGACACTTAGTATACAGACACATACAGACACTTAGTATACAAACACATACATACACTTAGTATACAAACACATACAGACACTTAGTATACAAACACATACAGACACTTAGTATACAAACACATATATACACTTAGTATACAAACACATACATACACTTAGTATACAAACACATACAGACACTTAGTATACAAACACATACAGACACTTAGTATACAAACACATATATACACTTAGTATACAGACACATACATACACTTAGTATACAAACACATGCATACACTTAGTATACAAACACATATATACACTTAGTATACAAACACATACATACACTTAGTATACAAACACATACAGACACTTAGTATACAGACACATACAGACACTTAGTATACAAACACATGCATACACTTAGTATACAAACACATACAGACACTTAGTATACAGACACATACAGACACTTAGTATACAAACACATGCATACACTTAGTATACAAACACATACATACACTTAGTATACAGACACATACAGACACTTAGTATACAAACACATACAGACACTTAGTATACAGACACATACAGACACTTAGTATACAAACACATACAGACACTTAGTATACAAACACATACAGACACTTAGTATACAGACACATACAGACACTTAGTATACAAACACATACAGACACTTAGTATACAGACACATACAGACACTTAGTATACAGACACATACAGACACTTAGTATACAAACACATACAGACACTTAGTATACAAACACATACAGACACTTAGTATACAGACACATACAGACACTTAGTATACAAACACATACAGACACTTAGTATACAGACACATACAGACACTTAGTATACAAACACATACAGACACTTAGTATACAAACACATACATACACTTAGTATACAAACACATACATACAGTTAGTATACAGACACATACAGACACTTAGTATACAGACACATACAGACACTTAGTATACAAACACATACAGACACTTAGTATACAAACACATACAGACACTTAGTATACAGACACATACAGACACTTAGTATACAAATACATACAGACACTTAGTATACAGACACATACAGACACTTAGTATACAGACACAAACATACACTTAGTATACAGACACATACATACACTTAGTATACAAACACATACAGACACTTAGTATACAAACACATACATACACTTAGTATACAAACACATACATACACTTAGTATACAAACACATACATACACTTAGTATACAAACACATACATACACTTAGTATACAAACACATACAGACACTTAGTATACAAACACATACAGACACTTAGTATACAGACACATACAGACACTTAGTATACAAACACATATATACACTTAGTATACAAACACATACATACACTTAGTATACAAACACATACATACACTTAGTATACAAACACATACATACACTTAGTATACAAACACATACATACACTTAGTATACAAACACATACATACACTTAGTATACAGACACATACATACACTTAGTATACAAACACATACAGACACTTAGTATACAAACACATACATACACTTAGTATACAAACACATACATACACTTAGTATACAAACACATATATACACTTAGTATACAAACACATGCATACACTTAGTATACAAACACATACATACACCTAGTATACAAACACATACAGACACTTAGTATACAAACACATATATACACTTAGTATACAAACACATACATACACTTAGTATACAAACACATATATACACTTAGTATACAAACACATACATACACTTAGTATACAAACACATACATACACTTAGTATACAAACACATACAGACACTTAGTATACAAACACATATATACACTTAGTATACAAACACATACATACACTTAGTATACAAACACATATATACACTTAGTATACAAACACATAAAGACACTTAGTATACAGACACATACAGACACTTAGTATACAGACACATACAGACACTTAGTATACAGACACATACAGACACTTAGTATACAAACACATACAGACACTTAGTATACAAACACATACAGACACTTAGTATACAGACACATACAGACACTTAGTATACAAACACATACAGACACTTAGTATACAGACACATACAGACACTTAGTATACAAACACATACAGACACTTAGTATACAAACACATACATACACTTAGTATACAAACACATACATACAGTTAGTATACAGACACATACAGACACTTAGTATACAGACACATACAGACACTTAGTATACAAACACATACAGACACTTAGTATACAAACACATACAGACACTTAGTATACAGACACATACAGACACTTAGTATACAAACACATACAGACACTTAGTATACAAACACATACAGACACTTAGTATACAGACACATACAGACACTTAGTATACAAACACATACAGACACTTAGTATACAGACACATACAGACACTTAGTATACAAACACATACAGACACTTAGTATACAAACACATACATACACTTAGTATACAAACACATACAGACACTTAGTATACAAACACATACATACACTTAGTATACAAACACATACATACACTTAGTATACAAACACATACATACACTTAGTATACAAACACATACATACACTTAGTATACAAACACATACAGACACTTAGTATATAGACACATACAGACACTTAGTATACAAACACATACAGACACTTAGTATACAAACACATACATACACTTAGTATACAGACACATACAGACACTTAGTATACAAACACATACATACACTTAGTATACAAACACATACATACACTTAGTATACAAACACATACATACACTTAGTATACAAACACATACAGACACGTAGTATACAGACACATACAGACACTTAGTATACAAACACATACAGACACTTAGTATACAGACACATACAGACACTTAGTATACAAACACATATATACACTTAGTATACAAACACATACATACACTTAGTATACAAACACATACAGACACTTAGTATATAGACACATACAGACACTTAGTATACAAACACATACAGACACTTAGTATACAGACACATACAGACACTTAGTATACAGACACATACAGACACTTAGTATACAAACACATACAGACACTTAGTATACAGACACATACAGACACTTAGTATACAGACACAAACATATACTCTTAGAAAAAAAGGAGATATCTTGAACTTTAAAGAACCTGTTTTGGTTGCAGGTAGAACCCTTTATGGTTCAATGTAGAATCCTTTCTACAGGGGTTCTATGTGGATCCATAAAGGGTTTTCCTATTGGGACAGCCGAAGAACCCTTTTGGAACCCTTTTTTCTAAGAGTGTAGTCTCACATTCACCCATCCCCCCCACATGAACACCCCTCCCCCTCCAAATGTAATACATGCACACCCGCATACTGCTCCCCACTCTCTCTCTCTCTCTCTCTCTCTCTCTCTCTCTCTCTCTCTCTCTCTCTCTCTCTCTCTCTCTCTCTCTCTCTCTCTCTCTCTCGCTCTCTCTCTCTCTCTCTCGCACACACACACACAAAGAAAATAGGTTCGCTGCAGTTTTTTTCCTGAAAACACTGATGTGATTTGGAATGATCTGTGTCATAGAACTGACATTACATTAGACATTCATAGCCACTGTGCAGAGAGAAAGACACTGAGTGGAAACCGGCTTATCTTTAGAAACATTTCATGAAATGTAATACGTCTCCTTATTAACATGGAACACTACCTTACCAACTACCCCAGAGCATGGTCTCCTCATGTATATTCTACTTAGCACTAACTCATTATGTATGATGTCATTACATCTACCCCAGAGTAAATAGTCTCTATGTATTTCGGCGCAAAATGTCCCTGCTTAGGAATATACACCGACATACCATAAATCACTCAAATAAGTCACTAGATAGCTTTCCACAAATGGCTACTTTTTACACGCCCCCAAAGCATACTCCGAAGACATGGACTTGTAACAGGAAAGACCAAATCATTTCAACCAATTCACAACTTTGTTTCTTTATTGTAAGAAGAAAACAGACAATTTTATTAAGATATATTCCCCTTGTTTCCAACAGTACAATTCCCCTCAAGCAAACATTGAGAAAATATATTCATTATTGACTGCTATGATGACCCTCAAACCCCCCCCTCTCTCTCTCTCTCTCACCCCCTTTCTCTCTCTCTCTCTCTCTCTCCCCTCTCTCACCCTCTCTCTCCCTTTCACCCTCTCTCTCTATCGCTCTCTCACCCTCTCTCTCTCTCTCTCTCTCTCTCTCCCTTTCACCCTCTCTCTTTCACCCTCTCTCGCTCTCTCTTTCTTTCACCTTCTCTCTATCTTTCTCTCTCTCTCTCTCTTTCACCCTCTCTTCCTTTCTCTCTCCCTCTTTCACCCTCTCTCTCTCTTGCCCCCCTCTCTCTCTCTCTCTCTCTCTCTCTCTCACCCTCTCTCTCTCTCTCTCTCTCACACTCGCTCTCTCTCTCTGACACACAAACATATGCACGCACGCACGCACGCACGCACACACACACACACACACACACACACACACACACACACACACACACACACACACACACACACACACACACACACACACACACACACACACACACACACACACACACACACACACAATTCCTGTGATCTGACAATCTCCTCATAGATGAATGTCAAGTACATGGAATTCATTTGCACATTTTTTTTGCCAGAGGCCCATGCATCATTCAACACAATTTTTATTCTGGTGCTTTTTATCACATATCTCATCATGCTATTTATTACAGCACTGTGCTGCGGAGAGAAGGGAGACACATTTACATCACATTGATCCATACTGGAATACTTATAGTGGGGTAGTGCTCTTCTCAGATACACTGTCTCAGGCTGTCACTACCTGTAGCTGAGGGAATGCTCTATTACTGGAGCACAGCTAGTTATGTGTTGTATTTATCTAACTTGATTCTATAAGCTATAGATACACAAACCAGCAGTATTGGTAAACGGCATTTACTTCACTTGTGTGATAGAGCGCCTCTTGAGGCGCATTCAATTGCACACATTTGACTGTGATTGCGAGGTATAATATTAAATTGCACTGTGTGTACATTATACCTTGTATTACAACATGCTACCATACAACGTATAACACCACAGTAGTTACACTACAATTAACATGGTGATCTTGTGGTTCTTGTTTGTTCCTTTGCATGCATAGGGTGACACATCTAGTGCCCACATTGATCAAACCCATCAGCTCGTTCTGATAGCTCAGTTTCTTTCTGACCCCCCCCGTCACCTTGACAACCAGGTCTTCCAAGGAGGGGATTATTTTGAATCCATCTGATCAAATCCAATTTGGCTTGTGATTCTCCAATGTGGAGTGCAGAGCCTGTCAAAACGGAGCATACCTTAAGTGTACTCTGTCTGCAGACAACACAATCTGACAGGGCGTCTGCCTCTCACAGAAAAAAAGACAGACAGACAGAGACAGACTTATAAACAGACCAGACATACAGACATGCACATAAATACATGTCCACGGTTGCATTTGCACGCACATGCATACACACACGCAGGTACACACACACACACACACACACACACACACACACACACACACACACACACACACACACACACACACACACACACACACACACACACACACACACACACACACACACACACACACACACACATACACACACGCACACACACACCTTCCATAACACCTTACGCACATTATACACTCATAAACTCATTAACCTTTTTGCCCAACTTTTTTATTCTCCAGTCACAATTGAATGGCTTGTCAGTAGACTCTCTTCTCTACAGTAGCCTATGCCCAACCATCCCTGCAGTCTAGAACCTGCCACAGTGAAGGAAGCCTCTCCCGTGATGTGAGCCTGTCTGTCTATCCAGAGGAGACCGAAATTGTCACCGGCTCATTAGTTCTCATTGGAGTTCTCTGAAGGTTCATCCGTCGCTCCGTCTCCCCCACTGATCTCTCCTTATCTAGCGCACAGATTAATATGTCACCATTTGTGAGACAGATCATGCTTGGCTTGATTAGAACTAATGTGATGTTGTTCTTTATATGGAGTGACAATTCGCAAAACACACTAGCTACACAGATGATACGGACTTTATGATAATGCGCGTAACTGTATCAATATAGATGGATTTGTAACCCTGATGGTATTGTTGAGTGGGGTGGATCAATTATTCTTTATTGCATCAAATGCATGCATGCATGTACACACACACACACACGCACGCACACACGCACACACGCACGCACGCACGCACGCACACACACACACGGACACTATAAGCGAACGCCTGAGTGCTCCAACACAATGACACAGTGAGATTGATTCAGTCTCTTACTGTAAATGGGGAACGTCACCATCACATTGAATAATGTCACATGGGTTCACGCTGGAGAGATTCCTCCACCCTCCCTCTTCCTCTCATCAGCCCAAATCCTACAACACCACAGTTTGTATTCTCGTCCTTACAGCACCTCTTCATTTCAGCTCAAGTACTGTGAAGGGTTATTAAATGTCTTTTGTTGTCCGATTTTTATCACGCGGTACCACATTGTCGCGGACAACTGGACATCAGTGTTGATTGATAAGTCTTGATGTTGATAATGCATTATGATAACTGAATACCTTGATAACAATAGCGATCTCATGGTTTGAATCTGGTAGGGTATGGAATATCTGTATGGCCTGGCCTGGCACCTTTCTCTATTTGACTGGTACGGTGGTCTTGTTTGTAAAGTTGCAAGGAGTAACATTGCAAGGGCTAGAATACCTGGCTCAGGGTTTACTACCAGGTGGAGAGTGGAATAGCAGTAGCTGAATGTGTAGGTGAGAGTTTGATAACCTCTTGGTTCAGTGTGGATTAGACATTGACATTTGAGAAAGAACATGATAACTGTGGTCCACGCAATAGTGGAATTACGGAAGCTCAGGCGATAGAAACACGAGACACCTAGTAACGAACTGAAGAACACTAGCTTGTTCACTAAATAAGTTTACCGGCCTCAAAGCAGTGGAATGAACCAGTGTGGCGAGACGTTGTTCTATTGAGCATATACTGAGGATCTATGCACAGGGCTTGGACACACACACACACACACACACACACACACACACACACACACACACACACACACACACACACACACACACACACACACACACACACACACACACACACACACACACACACACACACACACACACACACACACACACACACACACACACACACACACACACACACACACACACACACACACACGCACGCACACACACACACACACGTCAGAGCGAGCTCCTCCAGTCAACCAGGCACACATCAAAGCAGTAGGCCAGATCTGACCAGACAGTCCATACAACCCTCCAAAGAGATTCATATCAATGAGGTACAGTACAGTGCATAACAATCCCTACAATGGAAAAACAGGGAAGTGATGTTTTGTGAGCAGAGAGCAGTTTCATTTGTGTTATATTTTTTATGATTTGGTATATAAAAGTCTCTTTCAAATGATATATAGCCGATGTAATACATCCATGTCAACTTGAATGCATTTTTTTATACACGCACACACACACACACACACACACACACACACACACACACACACACACACACACACACACACACACACACACACACACACACACACACACACACACACACACACACACACACACACACACACACACACACACACACACACACACACACACACAGGCAGACCCAATCGGGCACGCACGTGCATGGTACGCACACACACACACAATGTATCTGCTCAAATAACATTACCGTTACATTTTCCATGTTAAGTCAAAGTAATTATCAAAAAACCTATCGTGGGATAACTATTTCTGCGTGAGCGTCGACCTCCTATTGCTCTCATTTCATACAACCTACCTATACTACAATAAGGAACAGTTTGTTTACTCAAGATGCAATAGAAGAATGCGTTTAAGACTGATGAATTTGTTGATGCTTGTTTCATACCCAAGGACTGTGTAAATACTGAGTGTGGCATGTCATTATGGCAGGGAACACGGTTATTGCATTCTCAACAGTGTTTCATAAACTAGCCTGACAGACTAATAAACTATATGAAACCTAACTGAATGGAGAGTAGAGAGAGAGAGTGTGTGTGAGAGAGTGAGAGTGAGAGAGAGAGAGAGAGAGAGAGAGAGAGAGAGAGAGAGAGAGAGAGAGAGAGAGAGAGAGAGAGAGAGAGAGAGAGAGAGAGAAAACAACCTTTTGAATGCAACAGCCAAAACAGGAAAAAGCAGAATGGCACATCAATCATCAGGATTATTATTATGGCTGTTGCCATGGAAACATTCCCTCCATCTCCTCCACCCAAGCACCTCTATCTCCATGTCTCTGCTTCTTATTATTGTGCTTTGTGATTGGGCGTCATTGAAACTGTAGTGATTACACTTCCGCGAGATGAGCAAATCCACAGTGCCATGGCAACCAAGTACAATACTCTTAATCATTTCCCCTCTTCAATCTCAGATGGAATGCGCTGTCAACCATAATGGTATATGGTGAGTGGTTTGGTGAAATGCTTTGTGTGTGTGTGTGTTCACTGCGGCTGTGCAAAATCATCTGTGTTGTTATTGTTTTCATTAAGCGCCATGAAAACACCATGAAACCACATACAGTACTGCAACGAAAATTAATTATATTCAGTCATTCTACTTCTGTGGTCTGAACATTGACCTAAAGGAAAGCTTTTCCACTTATCATTCCGCTAAAGGAATAGGCTTTTCTCACTGTAATAACCTCGCTGTATACGTTCTCTTTACTGATGTACAGCTGCAGACAAAACATACCCTCAACATCAGTGCCGACTTCCCACATTTGGCATCTCAAAGTGTATACAGTCATTTCATTAAAGCAAGACAATTAACAGTTCTTTTTGATTGGTCAAAACCACACAACTGCATTTTTTTTCAAACATTAATACGATTGAACCATTAGACCTACCCACCTCCGCCAGCAGCACTATTTATACCGTAGCTATCTGAAACAGGACTTGTGCAGGTCTTCTGAAGTGAAACAGCCGTCAACCCCAGTGCCTCTCGCTCTCTCTCTTCAGGTCACCTCGTGGCCGGGGGGAAGGAGAGAATCATTTTCAGCCATTTTGATGGAGGATGTTTGGCGTAAAGACGACATCATGCAAAGAAGTTATGTTTTATTAATGCTCAACTGTCAATGTGATGAGAGTCTTCAACAGAAGAGACCATCGATGGCAGGGGAATCTGCATTGATAAATAATGGAGTGGTTTGTGTGGTGGTGGGGGGTTGGTGCTATAACAATGCCTTACTTTTTTCCCATAATGATTCCGGCTCCAAAGGGTAAAACCACCAAGATCTCTTTATTCTTTATATATACTCTCTATACTCTCGGTACGGTGCTTACATCTGGCTCCAGGATGAGTTATCGTAGCTCCATAAACAAAGATAGCTTCTTGGCTTTGGATTCTCCACTACTGTTTGACTCTGACCTTGAGTGCTTTATCAAGCCGCGAGAAGACAAGGCTGCATTTTTGGCCGGTGGGCTCTGGGAGAAACCTCCTATACATGTTAAAAATAGTTTTAATGGTGAGGGGCACACAAAAAAACAATGAGGGGCACAAAGGTGATAAGTGAAACGTGAATGTCCTCGGTGTTGTTTATGAACGTGGTATGTTGATTGGATTATGAATGTGTTATGTTGATTTGGTTACAAATGTGTTATGTTGATTTGGTTATGAATGTGTTATGTAGCTGTTATGGAGGGCCCCAAAGCGTTCCCCATAATTCAAACACTTTGCTCAAATGTGGCTCAGATAATTGACAGCCAAGTGGCTCTAAACGGGATTCTCAGGAGGTTCGGCAGTCTCCTTTCATGGGGAAGGAGTTCATCCATACAAGAGCCAAATAGACAATGACAAACAGAGATTCCAACGTTCAAATGTACAATAAGTTCAAATCCCGTCTTAAGACGCGCATGCAGCCCAAACTTTCAAAGAAATGATGGACTGATGTCAATGGAAGATTTGCATGGAAGAATCGCACGCCTTGAGTTAACGTTAGTCTCTCAAGTTAGAATTCGTCCATGTATAGGCTACATTGTATAAGCATACCCCACATCATTGCCTATTTCAATAGTTCCAGCTCCAGGACTCCCGATGGTAAAGTGCACTGGCAACACCACAAGCCATGGCTCCGCTTCCATCTGTCATAAAGCTCAAAATAAAAGGGCCAAATGTGGCCTGGCTGCATACCTCTGTGAACCGGGCAATTACTGTGGACAACCACATGACCTCACCAGCCTCTCCTCTACCTTTGTGATTCTAGGACCTTTGCCAGAGACAGAGTTCCCGTTCCCCCAATCCTTCAAAGGCAGTATTCAGGCCCCAGCTTACACTAATACTACCCCGGAAAACATTCTCAGCAAAACCCCACCACCATCAGCTGCTATCTTTCTTTTTCAGCTTTCTTTCTTTCTTTCTTTCTTTTCTTTCTTTCTTTTTTATTTCTGTCGTTCTCCTTTCCCCTCCACTGTAATTAATGGCAAATTGTTGCTATCCATCATCTCTAATACAAACTTAATTTTGTTCTTTTTGTGGGGGAAATTTTTCAGAGACAAATCAGGGGATGGATTGAGGTTGATGTGGAGGTTGTTGGGTAATGACCCTGAGGAGAGGCTGGTTGTAGGCAGGTCAAATTGGCCCTAATTCGCCCGTGATGTTTTCATGCAACACTGTACAGGTTTATCAGGTTTATTTCTCTCACACTGGCTGCTGATTCACTCTTAGAACCTAAACTGGTTATTTGGCTGTCCTGATAGGATAACCCTTTGAATAACAATGTTTGGTTCCAGGTAGAACCAGTTTGGTTCTACATGGAACCTAAAAGAGTTCTACCTGGAACCAACAAATTGTTCTACCTGGAACCAGAAAGGGTTATCCTAAGGGGACAGCTGAAGAACCCTTTTGGAACTCTTTTTTAAAAAGTGTAGACAAGCAGAAACACATAGACATTAAAATACAACCTGTTTTGGCCACATAGACATTAAAATACAACCTGTTTTGGCCACATAGACTTTAAAATACAACCTGTTTTGGCCACATAGACTTTAATATACAACCTGTTTTGGCCACATAGACATTGGTTTTTGACACAGACCATGTAGTACACTGAAATGAGTAGGATGCAAGATTAAACACAACCACATTTGATCAGAGAGAATCTCCTGCCTGAATGATAATGGGTTGCAGAGTCATAGTGTTTCATTCTTAAATGTAAATGTAAAATGTAAATGTGTTTCACACATTTGTGCAATGTGCATTGATATCATAAAACCTCTTGACCACAGTAGAACCTCCTATTTCCAGGTACAGACAACCATGTGTCTGTGGCCATCACCGCTATTAGTTTAATTATCACGTTTCAGGGCAAACCCAGATGCAGACAGTGTTGAAGTAACAAAAGTGTATTACTAGAACAGGGGGCAGGCAAAACGACAGGTCAAGGGCAGGCAGAGGTCAGTAAATCCAGATCAGAGTCCAAAATGCACAGAATGGCATTTAGGCTCAGGGTCAAGTCAGGCAGAATAGTCAAAACCGGGAAAACTAGAAAACAGGAACTAGAAACAGACAGGAGCAAGGGGAAAACGCTGGTAGGCTTGACGAACAAAACGAACTGGCGACAGACAAACAGAGAACACAGGTATAAATACACTGCGGATAATGGGGAAGATGGGCGACACCTCGGGAAATATAGACAGGGTCATCATAGGCCTTGCTGCTTTGTGCAGCTTCATTTGTTGCATTGAGACAATTTCATATTTTGTGCATGCGTATCGCCTAAGCATGTTGTGTGGGTAAGCGTGGGATAAGCTCTGCACATTTGGGGCGTGCCTACATAATTGGCACTTTATGTAGACTATAATTGGCACTAAGGGAACAAAGCTAGCTAGCAAAAACAACCTGACAAAATGGATGCTATACTCAAATCAAATATAATATAATTTTACATAGACGTGTTTAGCAGACGTTATTGCAGGTGTAGCGAAATGCTTGTGTTTCTAGCTCCAACAGTGCGGTAATATCTAACAAGTAATATCTAACAATTTCACAACAATACACACAATATACACAAATCTAAGTAAAGGAATGGAATAAAGAATATATAAATAAATGGACGAGCAATGTCAGAGTGGCTGGTAATGGATATTTAACAGTCTGATGGCCTTGAGATAGAAGCTGTTTTTCAGTCTCTTGGTCCCAGCATTGGGGCACCAGTACTGACCTCACCTTCTGGATGATAGCGGGGTGAACAGGCAGTGGCTCGGCTGGTTGTTGTCCTTGATGATCTTTTTGGCCTTCCTGTGACATCGGGTGCTGTAGGTGTCCTGGAGGGCAAGTAGTTTGCCCCTGGTGATGCGTTGGGCAGACTGCACCACCATCTGGAGAGTCCTGCTGGTGCAGGCAGTGCAGTTGCCGTATCAGGCGGTGATACGCCTGACAGGATGCTCTCAAATGTGCATCAGTAAAAGTTTGTGAGGGTTTTAGGTGCTAAGCCAAATTTCTTCAGCTTCCTGAGGTTGAAGAGGCGCTGTTGTGCCTTCTTCACCACACTGTCTGTGTAGGTGGACCATTTCAGTTTGTCAGTGATGTGTATGCCAAGAAACTTGAAGCTTTCCACCTTTTCCACTGCGGTTCCTTTGATGTGGATAGGGGGGTGCTCCCTCTGCTGTTTCCTGAAGTCCATGATCATCTGCTTTGTTTTGTAGATGTTAAGTGAGAGGTTATTTTCCTGGCACCACACTCTCAGAGCCCTCACCTCCTCCCTGTAGGCTGTCTCGTCATTGTTGGTAACCAAGCCGACTACTGTTGTGTCGTCTGCATACTTGATGATTGAGTTGGAGGCGTACATGGCCATGCAGTCATGGGTGAACAGGGAGTACAGGAGGGGGCTGAGCATGCACCCTTGTGGGAATCCAGTGTTGAGGATCAGCGAAGTGGAAGTGTTGTTTCCTACCTTCACCACCTGGGGGTTGCCCATCAGGAAGTCCAGGACCCAGTTGCACAGGGTGGGGTTCAGACCCAGGGCTTCAAGCTTAATGATGAGCTTGGAAGGTGCTATGGTGTTGAATGCTGAGCTATAGTCAATGAACAGCATTCTGACATAGGTATTCCTCTTGACCAGATGGGATGGGGCAGTGTGCAGTGCGATGGTGATTGCATTGTCTGTGGATCTATTGGGACAGTAAGCAATTTGAAGTGGGTCTAGGGTGTCAGGTAGGGTAGAGGTGATATGATCCTGGACCTGTCTCTCAAAGCTCATTATGATGACAGAAGTGAGTGCTACGGGGCGATAGTCATTAAGTTCAGTTACCTTTGCTTTCTTGGGTACAGAAACAATGGTTGCCATCATGAAGCATGTGGGGACAGCAGAGTGGGATAAGGATTGATTGAATATGTCCATTAACACACCATCCAGTTGGTCTGCGCATGCTCTGTGTCACGTTCTGACCTTTATCTTCCTTTGTTTTGTCTTCATTTAGTATGGTCAGGGCGTGAGTTGGGGTGGGCAGTCTATGTTTTGTGTTTCTATGTTTAGGTTTCTGTTTCGGCCTAGTATGGTTCTCAAACAGAGGCAGGTGTCGTTAGTTGTAGGTAGCCTGGGTTTCACTGTTGGTTGGTGGGTGTTTGTTTCCGTGTCTGTGTTTGTCACCACACGGGACTGTTTCGGTTTGGTTTTCGATATGGACACTTACCACGCCGCGTTTTGGTCCGATCCCTGCTACACCTCCTCTTCAGGCGAAGAGGAGGAAATCTGCCGTTACACTCTGAGGACGCGGCTGGGGATGCCGTCTGGGCCGGCAGCCTTGCGAGGGTTAACAGGCTTAAATGTCTTACTCACGTCAGCCACGGAGAAGGAGAGTCCACAGTACTTGGTAGCTGTCTGCGTCGGTGGCACTGTGTTATCCTCAAAGCGGGCTAAGAAGGTTGTCCGAGAGCAAGACGTTGATGCCTGCGACGTCGCTGGTTTTCCTTTTGTAGTCCATGATTGTATGCAGACCCTGCCGCATACGTCTCGTGTCTGAGCCGCTGAATTGCGACTCCACTTTGTTTCTATACTGACATTGATTGCCTTACGTAGGGAATAACTACTCTGTTTGTATTCTGCCATATTCCCAGTCACTTTGCCATGGTTAAATGCGGTAGTTCACGCTTTCAGTTTTGCACGAATGCTGCCATCTATCCATGGTTTCTGGTTAGAGAAGGTTTTAATAGTCACAGTGGGTACAACAGCCACTATACACTATCCTGATAAACTCAGTCGCCATATCATTATATTCATCAATGTTTTTATCGGAGGCTACCCAGAACATGTCCCAGTCCACATGGTCAAAACATTTTTGAAGTGTGGATTCCGATTGGTCACACCAGCGTTGAATAGTCCTTAGTACGGGTACTTCCTGATTGAGTTTCAGCATTTAGGAAGGGAGGAGCAAAATGGAGTCATGATCAGATTTGCCGAAGGGAGGGCGGGCAGGGCCTTGTAAGCATCCCGGGAAGTTGAAGTAGCAGTGATCTAGTGTTTAGGTAGCGCGAGTACTACAGTCAATGTATTGATAGAATTTTGGTAGCGTTTCCCTCAAATTTGCTTTGTTAAAATCCCCAGCTACAGTAAATGCGGTCTCAGCACATGTGGTTTCCAGTTTGCATAAAGTCCAGTGAAGTTCTGTGAGGGCTGTCATGGTATCGGCTTGAGGGGGAATAAACACGGCTGTGACTATAACCGAAGAGAATTCTCTTGGGGGGGTGATATGGTCGGCATTTGATTGTGAGGTATTCTAGGTCAGGTGAAGAAAAGGACTTGAGTTCTTGTATGTTATCAAAATCACACAATGAGTAGTTAATCATGAAACATACACAACAGCCCTTCTTCTTCCCAGAGAGATATTTATTCCTGTCTATGCAATGAACTGAGATCCCACCTGGCTGTACGGACTCAGACAGTACATCTAGGAGAGAGCCATGTTTCCATGAAACAGAGTATGTTATAATTCCTGATGTCTCCCTGGAAGGAAATCCTCGCCCTCAACTCATCAACTTTATTATCCAGAGACTGAACATTTGCGAGTAAAATACTCGGAAGTGGTGGGTGGTGTGCGCCTCCTGAGTCGGACTAGAAGTCCACTCCGAGTACCTCTTTTCCGCCTGCGATGTTTTGGGTCAGCCTCTGGAAACAATTCAATTGCCCTGGGGGGTACGAACAAAGGAACCGATTCGGGAAAGTCTTATTCCTGGCCGTAATGCTGGTAATGCTGGTGAGTTACCACTACTCTGATATCCAAAAGTTCACAAACAAAATTCTGGCCTAATAACGTAAGAAATAACACATAAAAAAAATATATACTGCAAAGTTGCCGAGGGGCTAGAAGCACTGCTGCCCTCTCTATCGGGGCCATTTTATGGTTCTGCACCTCAAAGAAGGCAACAAGCTCATGTAAACGTGACAACTGAACTATGTGGAGTTGCTGAAAAAGGCGAAAGGTTAGCTAGACACATGGACACTTCAACCTTGTCTCGGTACATCAAACAGAATACAGAATGATTTGATTGAAGCCGTAAAAGACAGACGAATGGACTTAATTTACAAGTAAAGGTAGGCCTAAATACATTTTCCTTTGCAATTTGCTGGTTTCGTTTTGATGAGAGTTTTTTAAACATTTTGTAAACATTTTGTACTGCATTTTTGAGTCATTTTGATTGTTGATATGGACTTTCCCTAGAACTGTATTTATTATATATGTGTGTGTGCAATAATATTGCACATATGAATATGTCTGTGTTTGCCCACACAGCTCACAGTGGATTGGAGGAATTGTAAATCCATTGTGAAAACCTATGGAGTTTGCGTTGCAAATGATTCGGATGAAACGTGTCCATATATTTTAGTGCCACCTATTAGTTGTAACTGTGGCTCTATGGCTGACTTGAGTTGAGCAGTGTGTCATTTTGTTGGATGATATGAAATATACCACTTTCGGAAAGCTATCATTTGTGTATCTTGGCTACATTGGTATTTACATTTTAGTGAAAATTGTTTCTCAAGTTTAGTTAATAGACAATATCACTCTGGTTGCTGGAGCTATCTGTTGTATGGTGAACTTGTGGCTTGATCAAGGTTTATTTGTGAGTAAATCCGGCTTTGATAATTGCCTACCTAGCCACCGACTTCCCCGCATGTCACTACAGTGTACCCCACGAGGTGTGCCACTGTTTCCAGCTGTAATCTTGCAAGAAAACTCATCTTGGTGTTCTGTTGAGAGAACAGTAGCTTGTATGTTCTTTTCTGTCGCCACAGTCCCCCAGTCCTCCAGAGCGTATCCCACGCTCCAATGCGTGTGTTTCTGTAGCTGTGGAACAGTCAATAAACCGGGAAATGAATGTGTTGAGATATCAAATCACCTTTCATTTTAAAAGCAGGAAGGAGACAGGGAAAAAAAGAAAGATTTAATTTAAAAAAATGTAAGATTATGATGCAATAAACCTCAGTGAAGTAGACTGCCTTGGGTCATCTGATTTAATTTGGTTCATCTGTAATAATATTGTGTTAAGCAGATTTTGTTTGCACTGAGGTGGTGTACTACAGACTTTTGCAGTCAGGAAAGGATATAGCATAGAATAAGATTGGTCCTGCGGGACTTGAACAAAAAGCCCTCTGTATAGGCTAACTGTAGAGCCCAGACTGCAGGGAACCAGGGGAGTAGTGCACAGAACATTGGCTGCTATGAAGAATAATAAACTGTTACTATCAATGCTTCTGAGAATACACAAAACACACTACTGTAACTATGAGAGCTGAGGTTGTAGGTTACACTACTACAGTACACTGCTGTTATCAATATGTGGGTTCCGTGTTTAAAGGTCCAATGCAACAGTTTTATCTCAATATCAAATAATTTCGGGGTAACAATTACATAGCTAGGTTTTCATCCAATTGGTGACAGATCTTCATGCAAATATAAAAAAAATCTGCATAAAGAAAATATGCGCATTTTCATAGCAGCGGGAAGATGTTTTGTGGTGGGGGTGCTGCATTTTTTTTTGCCGAAGGAATGTGTGTGTGCATCCTGTTTGCAACAAGGCACTAAATTAATACCGCAAACAGTGTGGCAAAGCAATTCACTTTTTGTCATGGATACAAAGCAGAATGTTTGGGGAAAATCCAATACAACACATTACTTAGTACCACTCTCCATTTTATAAGCATAGTGGTGGCTGTATCATGTTAAGGGTATGCTTTTAATCATGAAGGACTGGAGAGTTTTTCAGGATAATTTTTTTTACGGAATCTTAGCGAGCACAGGCACATCTTAGTGGAAAACCTGATTCAGTCTGCTTTCCACCAGATTTGGAGATTAATTGACCTTTCAGCAGGACAATAACCCAAAACACAATATTATTATTATATTATATGCCATTTAGCAGACGCTTTTATCCAAAGCGACTTACAGTCATGTGTGCATACATTCTACGTATGGGTGGTCCCGGGGATCGAACCCACTACCCTGGCATTACAAGCGCCATGCTCTACCAACTGAGCTACAGAAGGACCACAAGGCCAAATCTACGCTGTAATTGCTTAGAAAGAAGACACTGAATGTTCCAGAGTGGCCGAATTACAGTTTTGACTTAAATCTGCTTGAAAATCTATGGCAAGACCTGAAAATGGTCTAGCAATGATCAACGACCAATTTGACAGAACTTGAAGAATTTTTAAAAGAGAATAATGGGCAAATGTTGCACAATCCAGGTGTGTAAAGCTCTAAATGTGTAAAAGGTCAAGGGGTGTGAATACTTTCTGAAGGCACTTTACTCTGGTCTTGGCAAGTGTGCTCTAGCCAACAGCTCACAGATACAGTGCGGTAGGTTGTGCGGGTAGGCTAGTCTACATGATGAAATTATTATAGAAAGCGCAAGAATAAATGTAGTTGTCAAACGGTAGTAGAATGGCGCCAGAGAGGAGGATGGCTGACGTTTTACGTGCTCCCAAACCAAATGTGGTATTTTGTTCATTTTTTGCATTGTTTGTAACATATTTTTGTAACTTATTTTGTGCATGATGTTGCTGCTACCTTCACTTATGACCGAAAGTAACTTTTGGACATCAGAACAGCAATTACTCACCATCAACTGGTAGAAGCTTTTTCTTTTCACGAGTCCAACAAGTCCGACGTGAAGGATATACTGTTTTCCCGGGAACAGGCCAAAATCCCTGTCATTTGTGTGAAGAGAAGATGGAGAAAAGGGGGGAGGAGGTACCTTCTGAGAATTCGTAGGCGAGCGTGTAAACCCCCACTGCCATCTGTTCTATTCGCCAACGTGCAATCATTGGAAAATACAATGGATGACCTACGAGCAAGATTAAACTACCAACGGAACATAAAAAATTGTAATATCTTATGTTTCACTGAGTCGTGGCTGAATGACCTGGCCGTGTGGTGCCAGGACAACAACCTCAATCTCAACGTGATCAAGATAAAGGATATTATTGTGGACTACAGGAAAAGGAGGACCGAGCACGCCCCCATTCTCATCGACGGGGCTGTAGTGGAGCAGGTTGAGAGCTTCAATTTCCTTGGTGTACACATCACCAACAAACTAACATGGTCCAAGCACACCAAGACAGTCGTTTAGAAGACACGACAACACCTGTTCCCCCTCAGGAGACTGAAAAGATTTGGCATGGGTCCTCAGATCAAAAGATTCTACAGCTACACCATCGAGAGCATCCTGACTGGTTGCATCACTGCCTGGTATGGCAACTGCTTGGCCTCCGACCGCAAGGCACTACAGAGGGTAGTGCGTACAGCTCAGTACATCACTGGGGACAAGCCTCCTGCCATCCAGACCTCTATACCAGGCGGTGTCAGAGGAAGGCCCTAAAAGTTGTCAAACACTCCAGCCACCCTAGTCATAGACTGCTCTTACTGCTACCGCATGACAAGCGGTACCGGTGCGCCAAGTCTAAGTCCAAGACACTTCTAAACAGCTTCTACCCCCAAGCCATAAAACTCCTACACAACTAGTCAAATGGCTACCCAGACTATTTGCATTGACCTCTTTTACGCTGCTGGTGCTCTCTGTTATTATCTAGGCATAGTCACTTTAGTAACTCTACCTACATGTACATATTACCTCAATTACCTCTACTAACCGGTTCCCCCCGCACATTGACTCTGTACTGGTACTCCATGTATATAGCCTCGCTATTGTTATTTTACTGCTGCTCTTTAATTATTTGTTACTTTATTTCTTATTCAGAATATTATAATAATTTTTAACTCCATTGTTGGTTAAGGGCTTGTAAGTAAGCATTTCACTGTATTCGGTGCATGTGACAAATAACATTTGATTTGATTTGATTTGATCCCCATGTCACCAGAATAAGACCCTCGATATTTATTGGAAGGGAGCATCAGGCTCATCTCAATTTCACCACCCTGTGAAGTTCATCATAACTTATTTAATCCGTAGCCTAATACATTTTTTTTTATCCTTCTCCAGATCTGTGGGACCTAAAATAGACAGATGTGTGCCTTTCCTAATCATGTCCAATTAATTGAATTTACCACAGGTGGACTCCAATCAAGTTGTAGAAGCATCTCAAGGATGATCAATGGAAACAGGATGCACCTGAGCTCAAGTCAACTTCCAGTCTCATAGCAAAAGGTCTGAATCAAATCAAATTTTATTGGTCAGACACGTGTTTAACAGATGTTATTACAGGTGTAGCAGAATGCTTGTGTTTCTAGCTCTCACCGTGCAGTAATATCTAACAAGTAATACCTAACAATACACACAATCTAAAGTAAAGGAATGGAATTAAGAATATATAAATATTTGGATGAGCAATGTCAGAGCGGCATAGACTAAATACAGTAGAATAAGATAGAATACAGTATATATGAGATGAGTAATGCAAAATATGTTAACATTATTATAGTGACTAGTGTTCCAATTATTATAGTGGTCAGTGATTTCCTATATGTATATAGGGCAGCAGCCTCTAATACGCTAGTGATGGCTATTTAACAGTCTGATGCCCTTGAGATGCAAGCTGTTTTTCAGTCTCGGCCCCAGCTTTGATGCACCTGTACTGACCTCGCCTTCTGCATGATAGGGCCAGACCATATCCCATACCCCAAGCATAATATATGACTAATCAATACATTGATGACAAGCCACCAATGGCTCACAAAGGAGAAGAGAAATAGCAGTTGAGCCTTTTCTTGTTTGGTCTGTCAATCATCTAGTGTATACATGTAATAAATTGTATATAGTGCATGATGTTTGACTTGTGAGTTTGGAACGACAGGAATGTTTTATAAAGGGCGGCTGTGTTTACCTTTGTTAGGCATGACATAGACAAATGAGTTGGCTTAAGCAGAAACAGACAGGCTCTAGCCTAGCTGCTGTTGCACTGTGAAAATGAAGTGTTTTGTAAAACCAAAACTAGTGGCGACTGAGCTGCCACCAACTTGAAGGAGACGAAACCCTAACCTTTCTGGTATTGAAACACATCATCCTGAGAAGTTTTGAAACATTACATGGTGTGTTGTAACATCACTAAATCGAGTGTTGTGCAACACCTTTACAGGAACTGAGAGCACTAACAGAAAAGATTGAAAACACTATGTTGGTGTTTGAGTCTTGTTCCATGCAGAATTAGATACCTTCTCTTTTGGTGTCCTTTCCTCTGTTCATAGCTTCTAAACCCCATTATGATGTTTTGAATCCTCTCTAGTGCAGAATTAGAACCCGTTTTCCTGATGTGTTGATGTTTAACATTGTTTTATGTATTTGATAATATGCCATTTTATACCATTTTTGCAGGCACTGTCAGACACAGTGTTCAAACCACCAGCACTAACTCCAGCCTGAACTGCAAGAATTGAGGAATCTGCCTTTGCCTCTTCCATTGACAATCATGAGTTTGCGAATGGTTTCTATCCCCGTTGAACCTCAATTCTCGGTTAATACTAATAAATAAACATACTTTTCTTTCTAATGAAGTAGGATTTATTCTTACATTGTTTTTGGTAGAATGAAATGAACAAATCATTGAAACAACTTACATAAAATGTTTTTAAATATATTTGGGGGGTATTTTGACACTTTATTAAGACCGTTCTGAAATGACAGAGGGGTTACAGATCGGTGGGAGAAACAGATTGAAGGGTTGGAGCTAGGATTTAACCCCGGTCTTCGGTAGGGAGAGGGGTGACAAAGCCGGGTGCGTTACATGTAGTCAATTTCAATTCACCCCAGAATAATTTCTTACAGTTCAGCTATGTGGCTGAGTGGGTCAAATTCCAAGGAAATATACCATCTTACTGTCCCTCCTGTTTCCAATTTGTCTAAATAAATCATTGAAATTATTAAGGTGGAATTCCACAACAAATATTCTCCATACTGTCTTATCATCAATCAATAATTAGTATAAAAACCATTTGCATTTATAAACCATGGTGGGGCAAAAAACAAATGCATGCCAGCAAAGCCACTACACTACACAACACAACACTAAACAATACATGAATTGCACTATAACAGTGACAAACGGTGCGCACAAACTGTTAGAGCCTACATAAAGCTGTCCCAACAGCAGAGTCCCAATAACTTACCACTTCTACAACTGGCTTTCAGCAGAGCCTTGTCTGGCAGCGAAACATTTCATTTAGCCTCATTTGCTGCCTTTAAAAAAATGATGTACAACCGATGGCACAAGGGAACGACAAGCGGATAAGAGAAAATCCGTAATTCGATGAAGACATTAATGAGCGAGCGACGGTGGACGTAGTCAATATAATTATTTGTTCAGCACTTTTGAAATGTACAGCAGCAGAATTTAGAACTTTGGCCATTCCTACAGTGTTCTCCCTGTACACCAAGTCAGCACCGTGGATAAATAAAGGGGGCATGTAAGCAGACAAATGAAAGCCTATTACGATATTCAGTGCTTATATTTCTCTAAAACAGGTTAAAGGCTACATGTGCACCACCAAGTTAGAACCGTAGAGAAAATTAAAACGTGAAAATAGACTAAATTATTAGGGTGAGGTACATTGAATGCTGTTTGGGTCTCTGCGTGTCAAAAAAGATACAAGTCATATAACACATTTGACATGTCAAATAGCATTCTATTATAGAATGTTGTGTGTGCTGAATTTGCACGTGCGAGCCAAGCGCCACCACTACTATCAGTAGCGCTGTCAAAGCTGTACAAAAAAGTTGACAAACAAGCACACACCGGGCCACGAACAATGTGTTAACAGTATTGCGTAGGTGAAAATAGACCAAATTATAAGGGTGAGGCACATGGGCTACTAACAGCTTGCTACACAACATACACTTAGTATTACTTTCTTATCTACAGTATACATATCTTCCTTGCATATTGCATAATTTATGCAGCAGCATACAAAACATTTTTGGACTCACCTTGTGAAGGTGGTGCAGCGGTCCTTTTTGGGTAAATTTTGTCATCAAACGTTGTCATCAAAGTTTGTCATTCTGTGGATTTATGGTGGGAACTCGGGGAAAAGAAACACTCCACTGAATACCAGGCTATCGTTAGTGGTTGCTTTGCAATGCTTGGGCTGAAATTTGGGATGTCTACCCTAACTAAGGGCATAAACTTGACGATGACGTACTGTCTCTATGAGTGACAGAACACTGAGCCAATCATGGCGCAATGCTCCTATTTTCTGCTGTCACGCCCCACCACCACAGAAAGCATTGAGCTTGGCTGAAACCCCTGCCTTTTGGAGCTGCCTTCCACGAGAAAACAAAAAGAGACCATGTGTGTATGCAGCTTTATTAACTGAATTATATATATAAAAAAATTACATTGTTTGCAAACTGATATGTGACATATATTAATGGCAAAATAACATGCAAAACAGGCAAGCCCCCCCCAAAAAAATATGTATATTTATATATACATATTTTTTGCTAAAAATGTGGGGTTCAATACACTGATTGTATGACAGGCCATCGGTGTCGGGTCGCTGATTGTATGAAAAACACAGTTTTTGGGGCCTCTCGGGTGGTGCAGTGATCTTAGGCACTGCATCGCAGTGCTAGCTGTGCCACCAGAGATTCTGTGTTCGAGCCGAGGCTCTGTCGCAGCCGCGACCGGGAGACCTATGGGGCGATGTGCAATTTGCCCAGCTTCGTCCGGGAGGGTTTGGCCAGCAGGGATATCCTTGTCTCATCGTGCACTCACGACTCCTGTGGCGGGCCGGCCGGAGTGCACGCTGACCAGGTCGCCAGGTGTACGGTGTTTCCTCCAACACATTGGTGCAGCTGGCTTCCGGGTTAGTCAAGAAGCAGTCAAGAAGCAGTGCGGTTGGGTTGTGTTTCGGAGGACGCATGGCTCTCAAACTTCGCCTCTCCTGAGTCCATACGGGAGTTGCAGTGATGAGACAAGACTGTAACTACTACCAATTGGATACTATGAAATTTGGGAGGGAAAAAAAGGTGGGGTGAATTTAAAAAAAGAAAAAAAGAAAAACGCAGTTTTTGTTTTTGATGCAGCCTTTTTACATGCACTGAAACCCCGAAAAGTGATTTCACAACAGTCTTTTAAAAACTCAAAAATTCAGGTGGAAGAACCACTTTGGGTGTTTCAGAGTACTTAATTTCTGTTTTAAAACACATTATGTGTATTAAAACACTTCCACTGGGTTTAAATTCAAACACCCTCCAAACACCAGATCTCAGTTGAGGGGCGATACTTTTCACGATTTCATTAGACAATCATGGTGTTTTGAGACTTTCTATCTTTGAAGTGTGGTCAGAAAAAGATTACCGCTCTGCCACAATCCAACCTCTTTTATCAATGATGATTTTACCGTGATCTTACCATTGTTAACTGAGAGTGCCTCATGAATAGACATCATTTCTCACAAGTCTAAGGTCTCTTATGTGACGAAGTCTTTCCATGAGAGATTAGTCTTTACACAAATGGATAATGACACTATTAAAGATGAAATGGTCTGTGCCCTCACTCACACCCAAACACTAATTTCAACCATGGGTGGCTCAGCCTCACACGAAACCAGGAAGTGAATTTTGTATTTTTATCAAATCTCTTCCCATTTTTGTGTTCCACCATCAGTATCCATGGGTATACTTGTGCAAAAGCCAGGGTTTGAATGGGACACTGAACCCTCCCCATAGCATGGGCTCAATAACCGTCCATTTTCTGGGTCCCTGCCCTCACACAATCACACATCAGCTCCAATCTGTCCTTACGATGCTCCGCTGCACCCCAGGAATGGCCCACTCCACTCACACCTCAGTGGCTGCAGTAAAACTCTGCTATACAGTATAGTGAAACGCTGCTGTACAGGGGAAGGTACCTGGGGTACGTGCTCAGATAAGGCACGCATGCATGTACACAGAGACCCACACACTCGCACATACACACAACAGACACACACACACAGAACCAATTCAGTCGTAAATACCCACTGAGAGCACAAACACAGAAAAACACACCCACAGTCGAGCAGCTATTACCAGTCTCTGAGATACCTATAGATATCTACACTCATTCACCCCCTCACAGAGTACCTGTCATTACATTGGCATTACTACCCTTGGTTAAAGGAAAACTCCACCCCAAAACTACATTTTGGTATTTGTTCCATTAGTCCATTGTTGATATACTCCCAACATGTTTTGCATGTCAGCAATCAAGTTGTCAAGGATATAACTGTCAAAATACAGAAATACAGCTGGTATTATGCATTTTTGCATCATATGATGTTAATGTTTGCTGTTATGTGAGTGGCTGGATACAAAATAATGTTAGAGTAACGTTATGGCAGCTATAGTTTACCAAGGTCAGTGTCTTCTACCCTGTGTGTAGAAACCTGCCCATCTGTTTGGGCTTCTGGCTCTATTGTCCGAACGGCTTGAATCAAAGGGTCACGTTAGGAGGGACATCAATAAACCTTTGAATGGAGGCAGAACAATAGAAGAGCCCATTGCTGGGCTATGGTCAGTACATCTGTGTCAAACATCATCTCCTGCTATGAGATAAATCTATTAGATGCCGTGAGAGAATGCTGATGTGGACAACTGGGAGGATATGGAGGATTCTCTGGTTCAGCTTTAAGGTTTTAGTTTGTGCCTTTCTCTTTTACTCTGAAAGGGAAGGGAGATATTTATAGAGATGTAGGATCTTAATTTGAGCCAGTATGCTACAGCAGGAAAATAATCCCGCAGCAACAGGAAATGTGAATTATTATGTGGATTATAATTAATGGAATTTTTATTGTAGATGTTGATGCATTTTTGTTAGGGCAAATCAGGTCTGAAATTTCAAAGTGGAAATTACAAACTTTAGAAGCTTTTCAAAACTAAAATACACTACAAGTTCGCATTTCTTGCCGTGAATGAAAATTCTCAGCAACAAAACAGTGATCAAATTGAGATACCACATCTGTAGGTCAAAATACAATGGGCTTCTTCTTTAGAAGAAAAGACGCAAGAATAGAGGCAGCAGATCGGGCAGCCTTCTGAGAACCCGTAGGCTAGCGAGTAAACTCCCACTGCCATCCGTTCTTCTTGCTAATGTGCAATCATTGAAAAACAAGATTGATGACCTACGATTAAGATTATCCTACCAACGGGACATCAAAAACTGTAACATCTTATATTTCACCTAGACGTGGCTGAATGACGATACCGACAAGCTAGTTTTAAGTTCCTCGGCATACACATCACAGACAAACTGAATTGGTCCACTCACACTGACAGCGTCGTGAAGAAGGCGCAGCAGCGCCTATTCAACCTCAGGAGGCTGAAGAAATTCGGCTTGTCACCAAAAGCACTCACAAACTTCTACAGATGCACAATCGAGAGCATCCTGGCGGGCTGTATCACCGCCTGGTACGGCAACTGCTCCGCCCTCAACCGTAAGGCTCTCCAGAGGGTAGTGAGGACTGCACAACGCATCACCGGGGGCAAACTACCTGCCCTCCAGGACACCTACACCACCCGTTGTTACAGGAAGGCCATAAAGATCATCAAGGACATCAACCACCCGAACCACTGCCTGTTCACCCCGCTATCATCCAGAAGGCGAGGTCAGTACAGGTGCATCAAAGCTGGGACCGAGAGACTGAAAAACAGCTTCTATCTCAAGGCCATCAGACTGTTAAACAGCCACCACTAACATTGAGTGGCTGCTGCCAACACACTGTCATTGACACTGACCCAACTCCAGCCATTTTAATAATGGGAAATGATGTAAATATATCACTAGCCACTTTAAACAATGCTACCTTATATAATGTTACTTACCCTACATTATTCATCTCATATGCATATGTATATACTGTACTCTACATCATCGACTGCATCCTTATGTAATACATGTATCACTAGCCACTTTAACTATGCCACTTTGTTTACTTTGTCTACACACTCATCTCATATGTATATACTGTACTCGATACCATCTACTGTATGCTGCTCTGTACCATCACTCATTCATATATCCTTATGTACATATTCCTTATCCCCTTACACTGTGTATAAGACAGTAGTTTTGGAATTGTTAGTTAGATTACTTGTTGGTTATCACTGCATTGTCGGAACTAGAAGCACAAGCATTTCGCTACACTCGCATTAACATCTGCTAACCATGTGTATGTGACAAATAAAATTTGATTTGATTTGATTTGACAATATAGAGCTAGCAGGATTTTCCGTGCACTGGAAAAGCTACCTCTGGTAAGACGAGGGGTGGGGGTGTGTTTCTATTTGTCAATAACAGCTTGTGCGTGATGTCTAATATAAAAAAAGTATTGAGGTATTGCTCGCCTGAGGTAGAGTACCTTATGATAAGCTGTAGACCACACTATCTACCAAGAGAGATCTCATCTATATTATTCTTAGCCGTCTATTTATCATCACAGACCAATGCTGGCACTAAGACCGCTCTCAACCAACTCTATAAGGCCATAAGCAAAGAAGAAAATGCTCACTCAGAAGTGGCGCTCCTAGTGGACGAGGACAACCATGCAGGCAAACTTAAATCAGTTTTACCAAAGTTTTGCCAGCATGTCACATGTGCAACCAGGGGGAAAGAAATCCTAGACCATCTTTACTCCACATGCAGAGATGCATACAAAGCTCTCCTCTGCCCCCTATTTGGCAAATCTGACCACAATTCTATCCTCCCGAGTCCTGCTTTCAAGCAAAAACTAAAGCAGGAAGTACCAGTGACTCGCTCAATACGGAAGTAGTCAGATGACACGGATGCGACACTACAGGACTGTTTTGCTAGCACAGACTGGAATGTGTTCCAGGATTCATCCAGTGGCATTGAGGAGTACACCATCTCAGTCATAGTCTTCATCAATAAGTGCATCGACGACATCGTCCACACAGTGACTGTACATGCATATCCCAACCAGAAGCCATGGATTACAGACAACATCTGCATTAATCTAATGGCTAGAGCTGCCGCTTTCAAGGAGCGGGAGACTAATCCGGACGCTTATAAGAAATCCCGCTATGCCTTCAGACGAACCATCAAACAAGCAAAGTGTCAATACAAGATTAAGATTGAATCCTACTATACCGGCTCTGACGCTTGTCGGATGTGGCAGGGCTTGAAAACTATTCCGTAATACAAAGGGAAACCCAGACGCGAGCTGCCCAGTGACGCAAGCCTACCAGATGAGCTAAATGCCTTTTATGCTCTCTTCGAGGCAAGCAACACTGAAGCATGCATGAGAGCACCTGCTGTTCTGGATGATTGTGTGATAACACTTTCAGTAGCCGATGTGAACAAAAGCTTTAAACAGGTCAACATTCACAAAGCCGTTGGGCCAGACGGATTACCAGGACGTGTACTCAAAGCATGCGCGGACCAACTGTCAAGTGTCTTCACTGACATTTTCAACCTCTCCCTGACCGTGTCTGTAATACCTACATGTTTCAAGCAGACCACCATAGTCCTTCTGCCCAAGGAAGTGAAGGTAACCTGCCTAAATGATTACCGCCCCATGGCTCACATCAACACCATCCTCCCGGACACCCTAGACCCACTCCAATTCGCATACCGCCGTAACAGATCCACAGATGACGCAATCTCAATCTCAATCGCACTCCACATTGCACTTTCTCACCTGGATGAAAGGAACACCTATGTGAGAATGCTGTTCACTGACTACAGCTCAGCGTTCAACACCATGGTGCCCACTAAGCTCATCACTAAGCTAATGACTCTGGGACTAAACTGTACTTAGTCCCCTCCTGTATTCCCTGTTCACCCATGACTGCGTGGCCAAACGCAACTCCAACACCATCATTAAGTTTGCTGATGACACAACAGTGGTAGGCCTGATCACCGACAACAATGAGACGGCCTATAGGGAGGAGGTCAGAGAACTGTCAGTGTGGTGCCAGGACAACAACCTCTCCCTCAATGTGAGCAAGACAAAGGAGCTGATCATGGACTACAGGAAATACGGGCTGAACAAGGCAAACATTAACATTGACGGGGCTGTAGTGGAGCGGGTCGAGAGTTTCAAGTTCCTTGGTGTCCACATCACCAACAAACTATCGTTGTCCAAACATACCAAGACAGTCGTGAAGAGAGCACGACAAAACCTTTTCCCCCTCAAGAGACTGAAAAGATTTGGCATGGGTCCCCAGATCATCAAAAGGTTCTACAGCTGCCAGGGTAGTGCGAACGGCCCAGTACATCACTGGGGCCAAGCTTCCTGCCATCCAGGACATATTCAATAGTCAGTGTCAGAGGAACGCCCATAAAATTGTCAGAGATTCCAGCCACCGAAGTTATTTTTCACGGCATTTCACGGTTAAGTCTACACTTGTTGTAGTCGGCGCATGTGACAAATAAAGTTTGATGTGATTGGATTTGATTAATCTCTCATATTGACTATGATGTACTGCATCAGTACATTTCTGTTTCTTCCTACCATGAATCTGGACAGGACTTTGGGAGTAGTTGGAATTTAAATATGGATGCAACTAGCCAGAATAACTTTTTCCCTGCCCGTGAGAGAGCAACTACTGATGGGAAAGTGAAATGTACTATACAATGTTATCTGAAGAGGATCCATTTCACGCTGCTCCACTCCAACTTGGTAAAAATCAAAGGACGAGGACAATAGACATTTGCACTCTCTTGAGGATGCATGAGGCACATTTTACAACAGTAAGGCTCAATTTCTGTTCACTCTCTTTTCCCTCTGTGTCCCTTCTCCTCTCTCACCCTCTTTCGGTGCTCTTGATCATAGAATAATGTCGCTTTTTCTATCCTCCCTCCTCTGCGAGAGTCATGGAAACGAAATAATAGAAATGTCAGACGAGATGTTCCGTCATCGCTGATATTCTCTCTTGGTCCGTGAAAGGCCACGCCTGATCAAACAGTTAGATGCCCTGTGGCCCGGAACATTCCCCCGTTGGAACATTCCCCGGTTACTTCTCTCTCTCCCTGCCTCTCCCTCTCCGTACCAGGTTCTCACAGCATTGAATTAGAGTGCCCCCTGCTGTTTCACTGAATAACTGCAACTCAGATACATTTGTAAGGAAACTGCTAGGGAGGTATTTGCTGTGAATGGTGCATGCACACAACTAACTCCACGCGTTCTAAAGAATGAAAGCTTAAATCTTAAGATAGTTGGACCAATAGGTAGGAAACATCACAACAACACAGGACTGTGCAAGAGATAAAGTCATGATGGTACATGTGGGTCAATTACATGTCTTTGTACTGCGACTCACTCAACTAGCCTACTGTATGTGACTACAGTGTGTCTCGCTACAGCCATGTGACCCCCTTTGTCAATGACCTTTCAGGTGTCGTGTTTTCTCCAGTGCTATGTAAGTCATCAGTGTATGAGACATGGTATGAGGTGTAAGTGGCTTGGTTTCGGTGCTGCTATTAGTCATTCAGACAGAGGAGGGCGCTGTAAGACCTGTTTGGTCTCATTCACATTCCTGCGATAGATACTCCAGCATAGCGCAGCTGTATATGGTTTCCTGCTCAAACCATCAGACTTTATATTAAGTTGCTCTTATAACTATGTAGTACTATGTTGTACCTTTTGGCATAGGCCTTCTAAGTGCTCTCCTCTATTGTATTCCAGTATGTTTATGGCTTATACTAATAATATGGGTGGGTCTCTGTTGTACTGTTGCACTGTGAGAAGAGAGCTCCCTATGGGCAGATTAGCTGTGTATTAGATGGGTGGGTGTGGTAGGTTGGATAAGCCTGTTGTTGTTTTAAGTGACTCTATTCATTATGGCCCGTGTAACAGGCACATCCTGCTGTAAACATGGCCTCCAGCTGTAGGTGTGATGTCATTAACTGGCTGTTATGTCACCGATCCAGTTCGGGGTGCGTTCATAAATTTACTCTGGCTATCTACTCTGATTTCAGAGTGTGCAGAGTGCATAATAACTGAGGAATTTATGAACACTCAACACCCCTTGAATATGGAAGGTGTCGAAAAAGCGTAATTAAATTGTTGCCAGCAGCACAGTTACCGTCACCAATGCTCTGGATAACGTAAAAACAGCCTAACCAGCTCTGCTAGGGCGAGTAAAATGGTCAGAGTGAGGTGTTCTGTCTAGAAGTAGCTAGCAAGTTAGCCAATGTTAGCCAGTTAGCTTGGGTGCTTGACTTCTGTTGTGAGGTCAGAACGCTCGGATCAACCCTCCAGTGTGCACTCTGAGCTTGTGTCAAGCCAAACACAATGCCCTGAATTTTCAAACACACTGAGCGCACTCTGAGCGCACTCTGGCTCTCCAGATGGAATTTACAAACACACCCTTGGTTGCTTCGTCAGGGAATGCTGGAGAAGGACACTAAGTACAGTAGGGCCTGATGTATACATGGTATAGTGTGTCAGGGACTGGAGAAGTCTGCGACTTTGGTCCTATGTAATAAAAATTCCATTTAAAATGAAGTGAATCATATACCTACCCATATTAAATGGTAGTGATCTCTTTCAGAAAGAGTCATCTTTATCATCATCATCATCATCACATTAGTCAGTACAAGAACTACAGAACCTTAAAATGTAAAAAAAAAAATCACAACAAAATTCAAGTCTTCATTGTTTCATTTTCATAGCCTTATAACCCTGGGCTGTACTGTGTTGTCTATAGCCCTTAAAAGGTCATTTACCTTTGATGGATGTCTCCTTTGTTTTTACAAGAAAGGGCACCCTGTGGTCTAATCGTCTATTGCCATGCTTCCTATAAGCAGATATCGAAAAGCACAAAAACACTGCGTTTAATACTGCGAGGACAGGAGCCAGAAGCTGACGGAAATATCTCAACAAATATCAGCCTATGAGACATCTGAGATTATATGGCATTAAACCTGACCTGAGGTCATTAAACCTGACTTGACCATTTATATTATACAGAACTACATATGTTTCTGCTTGTTAGTGTTTCCTATTCTGAGAGACAGTGTGGTTTTAACAGCATTTAAAAAAAAAAGTAATGTACTGTACATTTATTTTCCATAGTTTGAAAATCCCTAGGAACAGGTGTTAGTTAATTCACATTTTTCTACTTATTACACAACCTGCATGACAGTACAGTACAATTACATGCCCCAAGCTAAGTATGCATACCTACATGAAGCCTGCACAAATCCTATCACAAGGACTACATTCCACCAATAGCCCCACTATCACACCAGTAAGAATGCATGCCCAATCCAGTGCTTCCATCTAGTATACTACTGTTAGTGAGGATATTGGATCAGAGCCAATCATGTCTTTCCTTCCAGAGCATGGATACATCTTGTACCAGCCAACAGCGAATGGCTATGTTCCAGGTCACAGGTGAAGCCAGCTGGTTGGTCTGTCAGCGCTGCCTTAATCAACAGAGTAAAATCGTGCCTTTGTGAGCTCCCTCCAAGTCCAGTAGCTATAAATTGTAACACCAGATAATGTGACTTAACCACAGAAATGTGAACCATTATACTGGTAGTTACAGGTGTGGCTCTACAAAATGTTGGCATTTTTTAGCTAACCTGGTATTGGCGACAATGCGTGTGCCGTCATCTTTTTACAAATCTTCTCTCATTAATCGAGACAGGCTTCTGTCATCCTGGCATGCGGCCCTTTAGGGTAGACCACCCTGTCTCAATCAATGAGAGAAGATTTGAAAAAGACAAGATGGTGGTGTACACATTGTTGGATTACTTCATGGAGCAAACAAACATTAATTTATTTTCACAGAGCATTTTATCGTTTTTTCAAATTGACTCCCTGAAACTGGACACAGCCATTTTATGAAACGCCGGTTTCCACGATTCGAGGACGAAGATAGTATCGCAAATACCAGGTTAGTTGAAAAATGTCCAGCAACATTTTATACAGCCACTTCTGTAACTACCAATATAGTGGTCCAAATCTGGTGTTACAATCTGTAGCTACCAGTCCAGGGGATTCAATGTAACATAACTTCCAGCTGATTCAACAAGGCCATTCTCTCTCTCCCCTCCTTTCACTATCTTTCTCACTATGAAAATAAAAAAAGGGAATATTTTGCAGATGGAACATTCCAGCAATCATGTCGCCGCTACGACTGGGTGTGGCCACAGAGGTAGCGGGTAGAGGAGCAAAGGGTTATTTTTATAAGTCCTATGTTTTGGGTTAGAGTTGTTTGACATTGTGCAATATTAATACTAATATTTTCCACTCTTAAATCCACAAACTATTATCCTGTTTCCTGTATATGCGCTATGATGGTTACAGAGCTAGAAATTACATTTTCAGGCACACTTTATGTCACATAATCCTTTTGAATCCTTATACCTGTTACGCGGAGTGAAACCCAGTAGCAGACTCCGACAAGGAGACTGGGATGAAATAACCAAGGTATTTATTGAAACACAGGGGGGAGATGGAGTGCAGGTCATGGGAAGCTCGGGCGGGTTGCTGGAAACCAGATGAGGGTGCGGAGGCTGGAGCGAGAGGGGTTGAGACAGGGTAAGCCGGTCAGGCGGGGATTCCAAGGGGGTAGTAGAGTGGGGAATCCAGGACAGAGTAGTAGAATGACAAGACGTGGGACTGGAGACAGGGACCAGAGTCACAGCGGGCAGAACTGTAGCGGAGAGGAAAACAGCGTCAGGCAAGGAAAACAGGCACAACAGGATCTGAATAGTAACAAACGGCTAGAAACGTAGACTGACTGAGCAGAGTTTACGATCTGGCAGCGTGGAAGTGGCAGGGTTGAGTATTTGTAGAGGTCTTGATTATGGAACAGGTTGCAGCTGGTGGGGATCTGCTCTGACTCCAGCACACTTGTCTCCGCCCACACAATCACATACAGAGAGAGAGAGAGAGAGAGAGAGAGAGAGAGAGAGAGAGAGAGAGAGAGAGAGAAAAGAGTACTGGGGGAGTGGCGGCAGGTCAAGGAGACACAGGATGAACAGTAGAGGGCGTTGCAGGAGCAGATGTGACAATACCAGATTACCAACTGGGTCAATAACATTTCGAATCTGTTGATAAAAACAACATTGCGGCAGGTAGCCTAGAGGTTAAGAGCGTTGGGCCAGTACTGAGCCGATTAGGTGGGGGGCGGTTTATGTGCCCTCAAAGTGCCTTGCTCAAGCAAAAATAAAATAATACAGACTCCAAAAGATATGGGAACAGTTCTTGTTTTTTCTTAAAGGCACAAAGGAATATCATGGACATAAAACATCACTTATCCGAAGATACAATCTCCACTGTATTTTGTTAGTGTATTTGTGTTTTTGCTTGATATGCTGGTTTTTCTAGTTGGTTATTGTTTTTTGTATTTTATTTGTTGTGGCCCATTGGACGCATGTATAGTTTGGTATACTGTGTGGTTGTTTTGAGTTAAATAGGACAAAATGTAATGAATGGTCTATACAAAATATATATATAAAATCACTTATGCAATTTATTTGATGTAATTTTATCAAGCTAATTATGCAGTACTGTCAAACTTTTTGTATTTCCATGGTAAACAGTATTGACAATCGGCAGACCCATTTAACTACCTGCATATACAAATGTGCTACAATGTAATTACATGCATTATTACCTTATGAATAACAAGTAATTGTTTGGTAATGTAATTTAAGGTATTGCTGAATTGTGCAATTTGAGTCAACAGTCAGGTCCCCTTCAGAACCCCCTTTTTCTATCCCTTCAGAACCTCCTTTCTCTAACCCTTCAAAAACCCTTTCTCTATCCCTTCAGAACCCCCTTTCTCTATCCTTTCAGAACCCCCTTTCTCTATCCTTCCTTCTTCTTCCTCTATTCCTCCTTTTCAAGGCCCCTCTCAGGTATGGTCAGGTAACATCCCTTACCAAAGAGACAATACTCCACTATCTCTCCTGCATTTCTCTCTGTAGCTACACTGTTTCCCAGTGGTGTAAAGTACTGAAGTGTGAATACAATAAAGTACTACTTGGAAGTATCTGTACTTCACTATTTATATTTTTTATAAATTTTACTCCAAAACATTCCTAAAGAAAATATATTTTAAACTTTTTACTCCCTTACATTTTCCCTGGCACCCAAAAGTTTTTTTCCTTAAATCAGGCAGGACAGCAATATGGTGCAATTCACACACATCAATATAACGTGTTGTCATCCCTACTGCCTCTGATCTGGCGGACTCACTAGACATTCATGTCTGAGTGTTGGAGTGTGCCCGGGTCTGTCCGTAAATTAACAAAAACAAGAAAATCTGCTTTGCTTAATATAAGGAATTTGAGTTTTCCATTTACTTGCACTTTTTCTCAAGTATGATATGAGTACTTTTCCCACCACTGTAGTTAAGTACTGTAACGGTCGTCTGATGAAGAAGGATCGGACCAAAGAGCAGCGTGGTGGTTTGTTCATGATTTTTATTAACACTGTACACTAGAACAAAATAACAAAGTGAGAAATGAAACCCGAAACAGTCCTGTCAGGTGCCGAACACTAAACAGAAAACATCTACCCACCAAACACAGGTGGGAAAAAGCTACCTATGTATGGTTCCCAATCAGAGACAATGATAGACAGCTGTCCCTGATTGAGAACCATACCCGGCCAAAACAAAGAAATACAAAACATAGAAAAATGAACATAGAATTCCCACCTAAATCATACCCTGACCAAACCAAAATAGAGACATAAAAAGCTCTCTAAGGTCAGGGCGTGATAAGTACATTTAAAACCAGATACTTTTAGACTTTTACTCAAGTAGTATTTTACTATGTGACTTTTTTACTTGAGTCATTTTCTATTAACGTATCTTTACTTTTACTCAACTATCGTACAACCATTTCCACACAGTTTGTTATACTTAGCCAGTAGCTACTAAAACATCTGTTAAACTACCAAACAAGTGTCCCTTGGCTCTCTGATACAGTCATGTTATTTCACTTACAGTATTTGCGCAATGCAGTTGAGGCCAAGCCACACTTTGTCCCTGTGCCATCGGTTGAGCACATCCAAATTCAGCCACTCAAAATGAGTACTTTTCCAGTTGTTTCCCAGGTGTTCCCAATGTGAGCTCTAAAATAGATATCCCTCCGCTCCACACACAACGCCACAGCTACTCCTAGATTAGTAGAAGAACTGGGTTAGCTCATTATTACTATAGCTCTGACACTGCTCCTGTGTTTAGTGGTGCCATTATTATTTTACCTCTGGGAAATGCCTTGCCTATTTCCATTAAACTATGACTTCCAGGGCATGACAATATAGCCCCGATTTCATTTGAAACATGGTTATTTTTGTTGTTGTGGTATAAATGACTTCCCGTCAGGTTTGAACCTGGTTTGTGGTTGTGAAGAGAGATGGTATCTAGTATTCCCACAGATGTCAAAAACACTTTTGAAAATATCTATACATATATAAAGTACACTCTATATACACAAAAGTATGTAGACACCTTCAAATTAGTGGACTTGGCTATATCAGCCACACCTGTTGCTGACAGGTGTATACAATTGAGCACACAGCCATGCAATCTCCATAGATAAACACTGGCAGTAGAATGGCTTCACTGAAGAGCTTAGTGACATTCAACCTGACACTGTCATAGGATGCCGGCTTTCTAACAAGTCATTTTATCAAATTGCTGCCCTGCTAGAGCTGCCCCGGTCAACTGTAAGTGCTGTTATTGTGGAGTGGAAACATCTAGCAGCAACAACAACTCAGCCACAAAGTGGTTGGCCACAAAAGCTCAGAGAATGGGCCCGGAGAGTGCTGAAGTGCGTAGTGCTTAAAAATCGTCTGCCCTCGGTTGCAACACTCATTACCGAGTTCCAAACTGCATCTGGAAGCAATGTCAGCACAATAACTGTTCATTGGGAGCTTCATAAAATGGGTTTCCATGGCCAAGCAGCCACACACAAGCCTAAGATCACCATGCGCAATGCCAAGCGTCAGCTGGAGTGGAGTAAAGCTCTGGAGCAGTGGAAACGCTGCAACAGACAAATCTGAGTTTGGCGGATGCCAGGAGAACGCTACCTGCCCCAATGCATAGTGCCAACTGTAAAATTTGGTGGAAGAGGAATAATGGTCTGGGGCTGTTTGTCATGGTTCGGGCTAGGCCCCTTAGTTCAAGTGAAGGGAAATCTTAACACTACAGCTTAGAATGATATTCTAGACCATTCTGTGCTTCCAACTTCGTGGCAACACTTTGGGGAAGGCCCTTTCCTGTTTCAGCAGGACAAAGCCCCCGTGCACAAAGCGAGGTCCATACAGAAATAGTTTGTTGTGGAAGAACTTGACTGGTCTGCACAGAACTCTGATCTCAACTCCATTGAATATCTTTGGATAAATTGGAACGCCGACAGTGCCCGACCTCACTAATTATCTTGTGGCTGAATGGATGCAAGTCCCTGCAGCAATGTTCCAACATCTAGTGGAAAGCCTTCCCAGAAGAGTGGTGGCTGTTATAGCAGTAAAGGGGAGACCAACTCCATGATTTTGGAATGAGATGTTCGACAAGCAGGTGTCCACATACTTTTGGTCATGTAGTGTATTTAAAAACGATGTACTTGGTATTTAGATGGTTGACATTTACCTGTTAAACGTGGAACTAAAGATCCCCCGTGGAGGGAAGGGGGGCGTCACTGGAAGGCAGCCCGGACGGTCCTGTCGCTGAGGGGCTGAGAGGGGCGGAAGTTGTCTCCCAACATCCCGTCATTCCCCTCAGGTAGATCAGCACCTTTCAGATGGGACCTGAGCCTCCTGAACTCCTCTATCTGGGAGAGTTGATGAGAAGAATGGCGAAGGTAAAGAGTGGTGATGGATTAATGAAGATAAGTATTCCGTCTAGTTTCGATCAATGTTCTGTCGAGCTGCACTGCGGTTGCCCTCTGCTCCAGCCTTTACAAACCTAATGTGGATAAAAACATAAGGCATATGCCCATCTTGTGTGGACTACTAAAGTAGAGTGCATTCAGAAAGTATTCAGACTCCTTCACTTTTTTCACATTTTGTTACTTTAATTCTATAAATTCTAAAATTGATTAAATTGTTTTTATCCGTCATCAAACTTCACACAATACCCATAATGACAAAACATAAACAGATTAGATTTTTTTGTGAATTTATAAAAAATGTAATAAAAAGGAAATATGACATTTACATTAGTATTCAGACCCTTTACTCAGTACTTTGTTGAAGAACCTTTGGCAGCGATTACAGCCTTGAGTCTTGTTGGGTATGACGCTACAAGCTTGACACACCTGTATTTGGGGAGTTTCTCCCATTCTTCTCTGCAGATCCTCTCAAGCTCTGTCAGGTTGGATGGGGAGCGTCACAGAGATGTTCGATCGGTTCAAGTCCAGGCTCTGGCTGGGCCACTCAAAAGACTTGTCCCAAAGCCACTCCTGCGTTGTCTTGGCTGTGTGCTTAGGATCATTGTTCTGCTGGAAGGTGATCCTTGGCCACAGTCTGAGGTCCTGAGAACTCTGGAGCAGGTTTTCATCAAAGATCGCTCTGTACTTGACTCTGTTCATCTAGTCCTCGATCCTGACTAGTCTCCCAGTCCCTGCCACTGAAAAACATCCCCATAGCATGATGCTGTCACCACCATGCTTCACCGTAGGGATGGTGCCAGGTTTCCTCCAGATTTGACACTTGGCATTCAGGCCTAAGAGTTCAATCTTGGTTTCATCAGACCCGAGAATCTTGTTTCTCATGGTCTGAGTGTCTTTAGGGTGACTCCAAGTGGGCCTTCATGTGCCTTTTACTGAGGAGTGGCTTCTGTCTGGCCACTCTACCATAAAAGCCTGATTGGTGGATTGCTGCAGAGATAGTTGTCCTTCTGGAAGGTTTGCCCATCTCCACAGATGAACTCTGGAGCTCTGTCAGAGTGACCATCAGGTTCTTGGTCACCTCCCTGACCAAGGGCCTTCTCCCCCGATTGCTCAGTTTGGCCGGGCGGCCAGCTCTAGGAAGCGTCTTGGTGGTTCCTAACTTCTTACATTTAAGAATGTTGGAGGCCACTGTGTTCTTGGTCCATCTTATGGCTTGGTTTTTGCTCTGACATGCACTGTCAACTATGGGACCTTATGTAGACAAGTGTGTGCCTTTCCAAATCACCACAGGTGGACTCAAGGATGATCAATGGAAACAGGATGCACCTGAGCTCAATTTTGAGTCTCATAAAAAAGGGTCTGAATAGTTATGAAAATAATGTATTTCTGTTTTTGTATAAATTTGCTAACATTTCTATAAACCTGTTTTCATTTTGTCATTATGGGGTATTGTTTGCAGATTGATGAGGGGAAAAAATTATTGAAGCGATTTTAGAGTAACACTCTATCGTAACATATTGTGGTAAAAGTCAAGGGGTCTGAATGCTTTCCTAATGCACTGTATATCTTATATCTGATCTTATTTAGTGTTTTCAGTGTTCTGTACATGTTGGCATTCTACTGTATGCTTAGGCTAAGAGCTAATTTCTTCCTGTCCTGGTCTATTTTACAGACCTCTTTCCAGCTGAGTCTGGTCTTGTGTGTGTAGCAGTAAAATGACAGACGTTCTCCGTTAAGATTTTCATTGGGTACTGGACTGGACACCTAGCCCTAAGCTAATAGTTATCTGGTTGGATGGTCAGTCAGACTTTGCCAATGCAGGAGGATAGTGTTTGCCCGGAACAAACAAGACAGATGGATTCAGTAATACAGGATTTTATGAGGCACAGCCAACTAATCCTTGACAACAGTAGAGTTCCATAGAGCTGTCTACATAAACAGAGCCATTAACAACCATTATCAGATTAATCGATCAATACTGATGACTCATTTACTATCAATAAAATGTAGTGAAAGGCATTTTCTTTGTTCTGGCTTCCTTAGATGGTACACATAAGGAACATGTAGTACTTTTCAAAGTGCTTTTAGTCAATAGTCAACAGTTATAAAGCAATGCTACAGCTGGGAGATGGGAAAATCGATATAGAATATTCCATTGAACAATGATCTACCAACACAGCACAGGTTTAAAGGTGTTCCTAAACAGGCTGCATATTGGGTAACTGCCCTCCAGAGTTCATAGAACACTGAATTACAGGATCTCTATGAGCTGTCCTGTGTTATTTACTGTATGTGAATAATTGGTCGCTCAATACGTATGAACAATTCCTTTAATCGCTCTGTTTTTTTTTAGCTTTTTGATATTTCAATTCATGCCTTTGCTCTCCACCAAAAACCTTTCCATACCTCTCAAAGGGAGGTGTCTAGCCTTTACATGAAAGGCTTGCTCAGAATCAAAGCCTCTGTAGAAAGTGTGCCGACTTGGAGGACAAACTGTATTGTGCAATGCTGTTGAATCAGAGGTTGGGACCTTGCTTCATAAATATGGGCTTATAAGTGGCAAATCAATCACAACACTGGATTTGACCTTCTAGCAGAACACACACTTCAATGCAGGTAGCTAGAGCAACCTCAAGATCTATGGAAGTAGAGCTGGTTTGAATAACACTTGGTATAAAAGCAATACGGCCACTTGGAGGGCTAGCAGGAGCCATCACCATTGACATGTGAAGGGATAAGACCTAGAGGTAAGACCTGGGGCAAGGGTCTAGAAGCCAACATTAATACATTCTTTATTATTTGCCCCTGCTTGTCATCTATGAATGTTTGAAGGTCTTGAAAAATGATCTGGCCTTAATGGCCACATGTACTCTAAAAGCATCACCCAGTACAGACAGAAAAGGTCTGGTATCTTTCTAGATAGTTTCTTACTAGGTTCCTGCTGAAAAAAAACAGCATAGACCAGCATATGCTGGTGACTAGTGCTGGTTTTGCTGGTGACCAGCCTTCATACCAGTATAAGCTGATGACCAGTTTATACTGGTATGCTGGTGATGCTGGCAACCAGCATATCATCATAAGTACCAGCATATGCTGGTTACCAACAAAACAAGCATCAAAGTGCTTAAAGATGCACTATGACGAAATCGCTCCGCCATTTCCTGGTTGCTAAAATTCTAATAGTTTCCCTCATTTCGGTTTATGTGACAAAACTAGTAAGAATCATTTTACCATCTACTGTGAAATATATTTTTCATAACCAAAAATATTGAATTTTCAGTTGTTTGAGGCTGGTATACAAAACCGAAGGACGGCAGGCATATAAATAGCGCCCACATAGAACAGATCTACTGCTTCTTACTTCCTTTCAATGAGAATGACAGACACACATTTCTATGTAAATTTTAGGTTACCCAAAAAGTTACATATTGCAGGTTTAATCACTTAAGACAATACATTACATATATCACAAATGAAGGCCTAGTTCTTCCCTAATAAAGTGGCCACATCAGGACTGGAAGTCACATTATGAATGTTCATCCATCCACAATCTGAATTCAGACTACTAATTCCAACTACTTATTCAGATTGGATTACTTGAGAAAAATGTCATTTATCTTTGTGTTGCATAAGATGAATTAATCAGTCAGTGTACATGCAAAAACGCAGATATTGAAACAAACAATTAAACATATCGAACTGCAGGGCCTCCTGAGTGGTGCAGTAGTCTAAGACACTGCATCACAGTTACTAGCTGTGCCACTAGAGATCCTAGTTCGAGTCCAGGCTCTGTCGCAGCTGGCCGCGACCTGGAGACCCATGAGGCAGCCCACAATTGGCCAAGCGTCGTCTGGGTTAGGGGAGGGTTTGGCCGGCTGGGATGTGCAAGTCCCATCGCGCTCAAGCGACTCCTGTGGCGGGCCGGGCGCACGCACGCTGACACGGTCGGCAGGTGTACGGTGTTTCCTCCAACATATTGGTGCGGCTGGCTTCCAGGTTAAGTGGGCAGTGTGGCTTAGCTGTGTCGTGTTTCAGAGGACGCACAGCTCTCGACCGTCGCCTCTCCAAGACAAGACTGTAACTACCAATTGGATACCATGAAAAAGGGGTCAAAAAAAAAACATAGGGAACTGCAATAGAGCATGCTGGAAAATATGATCTTTATGGTTGTGGTTTTGCTTGCTAGACCATGCTGGTCAGACCAGTTTGACAGCTAGACCATTCTGGTCGGCCAGCTAGACCATGCTGGTCAGACCAGTTTGACAGCTAGACCATTCTGTTCGGCCAGCTAGACCATACTGGTCAGACCAGCACTGACCAGTTTGAAAATTATGCTGGTCTACAGTTGGGGTTTTCAACAGGGTAGGGAGTTTTCTAGCCATTGTGCTTCTGCATCTGCAATGCTTGCTCTTTGGGGTTTTAGGATGGGTATCTGTAAATCACTTCTGCATCTGCAATGCCTGCTCTTTGGGGTTTTAGGATGGGTTTCTGTAAATCACTGTGTGAAAACTGCTGATGTAAAATGGGCTGTATAAAACACATTTGATTGATTAATTGAGCCAGACCATTGTGTCAGATGGCCTACCTGTAACTGTGAGATGGTAAGTGGGTAGCGGTACAGGATCCAGGTGACGCTCTCACTACATGGAGGGGTGGTCAGGGAGCCCTCATACACCCAGTAGTCTCTCAGGAGAGGGTCTGGAGGGAGTAACAAACACATACCATGTCCTCATCCAATACCGTGTCACACCATACCAAGCAGGAATCATACACAATTAGAAGAAGGACTCACCAGGAAGTAGTGTGTTGGGATTGAAGCACGGTATGATCTTGGTCTTCCCCTGTACAGATAGGTCAACACACTCAAATATTTGTTGACCTGCTTCGTTTGTAATGCACTGTTTATTTCGCCACCATGTTTGTCATGACTGTATTATTGCATATCGTCTTTACTACTGGAGCTCCTTCTTCACATTCTGCATCAACACTTCATCTGTCTAATCTGAAATGTTTGACGGTTTCAAGTCAATCTGGAACATTGATTGCATCAGGTTTAATTGAAAAATCAATACATTAATCAATTTCTGCCTGCTCCAATCGTTGCACCTCTACTGATGTTCTGTTAACTGCCAAGTTTGATTGTCTATGTACTGTATGTCTTCCTCGATCTCTCAGTTGAGCATTGGGTATCTACCCCCTTAGGTCATGTCAGTCATTTCTCATAACCTCTGCCCTCTCATCACCATGACAACTCATAACCATAACATCATCACCATAACAAGATGACCTGGTCAACAATGTGGGTGCCAAGATCTTACCTTGTATTGTAGGTCCTGCAGCACTTCTGTTATGGCCTTCAACCCCAGATGCTCCTTCCCTATCTGAAGGAAACAATGTCAATGGCATCAAGTCAAAAAGAAGTCATGAAAGATGGTCCTAACAGATCAATGTAATGTTATGATTTTAACACATCTTAACAGGGTGCTGTTGACATGTTTGGAGCCTCCTGAAAGGATGTGAAAATGGTGGAAAAGTACTCAATTATCATACTTGAGTAAAAGTAAAGATACTTTAATAAAAATGACTAACTAAAAGTGAAAGTCACCCAGTAAAATACTACTTCAGTAAAAGTCTAGAAGTATCTGGCTTTAAATATACTTATGAAAAGTAAAAATATACTTAAGTGTCAAAAGTAAATGCAATAAATGCTTTCAAATTCCTTATATTAAATGGATACTTTGAGATTTGGGCAATTAGGCCCATTATCTACTTCCCCGGAGTCAGGTGAACTTCTGGTTACTATTTTTATGTCTCTGTGTCCTGTATGAAGGAAGGTAGAGTTCGTTTCACGAGCCAGTGCTAACTAACATTAGCTCAATTAATGGAAGTCTATGGGTATCTGCTAACTTCCAGTCAATGTGCTAACACTAGTTAGCAATTGTGCTTGTACTAGTTAGCAACTTCCTTCAAATCGCTCGCAGAGACATACGAATGGTATTCACAAGTTAATCTGACTCTGGGGAAGTAAATAAAGGGCTTTATTGCCAAAATCCCAAAGTATCCCAAACCAGACTGCACAATTGTATTTATTAGTACATTTAAGGATACACTCCAACACTTAGACATCATTCACAACCGAAGCATTTGTGTTTTGTAAGTCCGCCTGATCAGAGGCAGTAGGGATGACAACGTGTTCTCTTGATAAGTGTGTGAATTAAACAATGTTCCTGTCCTGCTAAGTATTCAAAGTGTAACAAGTACTTTTGGGTGTCAGAGAAAATGTATGGGAGTAAAAAGTACATATTATCTTAACCTCTACGGGATCAGTGTATTATGTTTTACCAGATCTAATGTGTTATATTCTCCTACACTAATTTCATATATCCACAAACGTCAAAGTGTTTCAAATGGTATCAAGAATATGCATATCCTTGCCTCAGGACCTACAGACAGTTATATTTGGGTATGTCATTTTAGATGAAAATGGGGGGGTGGTCAGATCCTTTTAAAGAATGAAGTAAAGTAAAAGTTGTCAAGAATATAAATTGTTGTCAAAAATATAAATTGTAAACCACTAAGTGTTTGTCCATTCATATATTCAGTCATTGCCTCAAGCTAGTTCATATCAGTCAAACGTTATCATGGTTATTTCAATGTGGTGTTTTTTCTCAGTACAATAAAAAAAAGTGTATTTAGTGTCAAAGCTGATATGAATATGATATGGTACAAAATACAGTAATAATAAACCAAGTGCCTAACAAAACCATACAGAGCATGAGAAGAGGGGATTCTCATGTGACTATAGACTGAGACCAAAGCAAACAATACCTGCACAAACAGAGCGATGATGAGAACTCCGTTCTTCTTACCCAGGGCTTCCTCCACACTGTTGAACAAGGTTGTGTTCCAGTGGATCAGATGGAGCTGGGGGGGGGGCACATGTATTGTATTGTACCATATTATAGTGTGGAGCTGATCACCAAAAAAATATTAACCAAAGACAGTAAATAAAGAAAGATATTCAGGTAAAGGTAGAAAATGAAAGAAAATGAAAGAAAGAAAATGAAAGAACGATGAGCAGAGGGAGGCTGCAGAAGACAGGGCCGAGACAGAGCAGGTGTAAGGGACGTAAGGGCACTCTACAGTTTGAAATAGAGCACAAAACACCTTTGATAGAGAGGAAAGCTTATAAAGCCAAACCACCAGTGGCATAACCTCTTCAGGCCCTTTCAAACGCGTCAATGGCCTGAGCGATGTGTAAATATATGACAAAGTAATGGGCTTTAAAAGCCCTGACCCGAAGTAACCTGTTATGTGAACATAACAAGTCCCTCGTTCTCAAGGCCATCAGACTGTTAAATAGCCATCACTAGCAAAGAGAGGCTGATGCCTACATACACCGACTGAAATCATTGGCCACTTTAATAAATGGAACACTAGTCACTTTAATAATGTTTACATATCTTGCGTTACTCGTTTCATATGTACAGTTGAAGTCGGAAGTTTACATACACCTAAACTCAGTTTCACAATTCCTGACTTTTAATCCACGTAACAATTCCCTGTTTAGGTCAGTTAGGATCACCACTTTATTTTAAGAATGTGAAATGTCAGAATAATAGTAGAGTGAATGATTTATTTCAGCTTTTATTTATTTATTTATTTAATCACATTCCCAGTGGGTCAGAAGTTTACATGCACTCAATTGGTATTTGGTAGCATTGCCTTTAAATTGATTAACTTGGGTCCAACATTTTGCGTAGCCTTCCACAAGCTTCCCGCAATAAGTTGGGTGAATTTTGGCCAATTGCTCCTGACAGAGCTGGTGTAACAGAGTTAGATTTGTAGGCCTCCTTGCTCGTACACACTTTTTCAGTTCTGCCCACAAATTTCCTATGGGATTGAGGTCAGGGCTTTGTGATGGCCGCTCCAATACATTGACTTTGTTGTCCTTAAGCCATTTTGCCACAACTTTGGAAGTATGCTTGTGGTCATTGTCCATTTGGAAGACCCATTTGCGAACAAGCTGTAACTTCCTGACTGATGTCTTGAGATGCTCCAATATATCAACATAATTTCCCCCCCTCATGATGCCATCTATTTTTGAAGCACACCAGTCCCTCCTACAACAAAGCACCCCCACAACATGATGCTGCCACCCCCGTGCTTCACAGTTGGGATGGTGGTCAATGGCTTGCAAGCTTCCTATTTTTTCCTTCAAACATAACGATTGTCATCATGGCCAAACAGTTCAATTTTTGTTTCGTCATACCAGAGGACATTTCTCCAAAAAGTATGATCTTTGTCCCCATGTGCAGTTGCAAACCGTAGTCTGTCTATTTTATGGTTATGGTTTTGGAGCAGTGGCTTCTTTCTTGCTGAGCGGTCTTTCAGGTTATGTCTATATAGGACTTGTTTTACTGTGGAAATAGATACTTTTGTAACTGTTTCCTCCAGTATCTTCACAATGTCATTTGCTGTTGATTTGCACTTTTGCACTTTCACACCAAAGTACATTCATCTCTAGCAGACAGAATGCGTCTCCTTACTGAGCGGTATGACGGCTGCGTGGTACCATGGTGTTTATACTTGCGTACTATTGTTTGTGCAGATGAGGTCTTGGCTGATTTCTTTAGATTTTTCCCATGATGTCAAGCAAAGAGGCACTGAGTTTGAAGGTACGCCTTGAAATACAATCTAGAAGAAAAATAAATGCACACCTATTTAGGCGAGGTGCTGGCTAGCGGAGTAGAAAACCTGAAAATAAAGGAGAGCCGCACACTCTTAGGAGCTCAGATGCAAAAATGTAATATTCAACGTTTCGACAGCCAAGCTGTCTTCATCAGGGTATAATCACAAACACTGCGGGATGACTCGTTTATATAGTGTTAAAAGACACACAGGTGTCTGTAATCATGGCCAAGAGTGGCCTAATATCATTGGTTAATTCTCAAATATTAAAATGGCATACAAAGAACAGCATACAAACAACAAATGGATCGCATACGATCATAGATTCATTTTAGACAACACAAGCTTACAAACAATTACAATGGCAAAAGTCACAATAATTACAAGAATGGCTTCAGATCAAAGTCTACTTTGAGACCGAAGGCCTTGAAATACATCCACAGGTACATCTCCAATTGCCTCAAATGATGTCAATTAGCCTATTAGAAGCTTTTAAAGCCATGACATAATTTTCTGGAATTGTCCAAGATGTTTAAAGGTACAGTCAACTTAGTGCATGTAAACGTCTGACCCATTGGAAATGTGATACAGTGAATTATAAATGAAATAATCTGTCTGTAAACAATTGTTGGAAAAATTACCTGTGTCATGAACAAAGTAGATGTCCTAACCGACATGCCAAAACTATTTGTGGAGTGGTTGAAAAACGAGTTGTAATGACTCCATCCTAAGTGTATATACTGCATTCTGTACTTTTCTACTGTATCTTATTCTATGCCGCTCTGATATTGCTCGTCCAAATATTTATATATTCTTAATTCCATTCCTTTGCTTAGATTTGTGTGTATTGGGTATATGTTGTGAAATTGTTAGATATTACTTGTTAGATATTGCTGAACTGTCAGAATTGAAGCACAAGCATTTCGCTACACCCGCAACAATATCTGCTAAACATGTGTATGTGACAAATCAAATTTGATTTGATTTGTAACAGTGGCCTCCAACTTAAATAAACACGGTCAGGGCCTTGAAGGGGACAGTGTGTGTGTGTGTGTGTGTGTGTGTGTGTGTGTGTGTGTGTGTGTGTGTGTGTGTGTGTGTGTGTGTGTGTGTGTGTGTGTGCGTGTGTGTGTGCGTGTGTGTGTTTGGCCGAGACCCATACCTCCATGGGGAAGGCCTTAAAGTTGACTGTGTGTTCTGAGCCCCGCTGGTTCTCTTTGCCCCAGTGGAAGCGCACCTCATGCAGCTCGTACTCATGATCAATTTGCAACGGTCCACCAGTTACCACTGCAGACAGGAAACCCAGAGCATCATGGGAGAGCAGACACAGGAAATGCAGACCACATCAGATGATCTTGCGTTTTGAACGTAGGCTTGAATTCTGATTCAACTCTGACGTGTATGTGTATGTCCCTTGCAGCACACAGTCATTGACTCAACTTTCAGGGGTCACGGCTAAGATCGTTGAAAAAGTGCATTCAAGATCATTACAATTAGTGGAGGGTTGACATAAATTCCAGCCATGAATTGTTTTTATGTGTACCATGGTAACGTCAAATTAACTTTTTGGATGTGTGTTCTGCACCTGATTTGGACCTCAGCATGATGCGTACGGTGTGTCCATCGTTGATGACCTCACAGTCCCGACACACAACGTAGTTGGGAGTTAGCCCCACGTCCAGGAGCAAGGGGTCATAACGCGCCTCCCGGGAGTTCAGGTTGATGGGTGACTGGTACTCCCCATTGGCATCAGGGAACAGCAAACCCCACTCTACACCTGAACACACGCACAACTTAGACTTACACTCAACGTCACTGATGCTTGCGTAAAGTTACAACTTCTGGGCTCTGGCATGCACTGAGATCTCCATGCAGAGGCCTTCATGCAGTGCGTGGTGAAGTCACAAAGTGGTGATGGAGTATGCCTAGTGTAGTGTAAATCCAGCCTTTGAATATGCAAGCAGCATAAACAAAGTGTATAAGTGAGGACGCACTAATGTGTGCACATGCACACACACACACACACAGAGACACACGCATGCACACGCAACCACACACACTGCAGTTAAAGAGTTCACCAATTCCTCAGTGTCACTGCGCTGAGCAGTTGGGGAGTCGGTATCAAGTATAACTGTCACCAGAGGGACACAAGGACGCTCTAGTTTGTGCTTCTTCCCACCTCTCACACTTTCTTTCTCACTTTTATCTCTCTTTTTCCCCTCTATTTATTACACACTGTTAGTCCCACATCTCTTCATTCTGTGTGTAAATAGTTCGTGAAAAAAATCCTCATTATCATATTCTCACATCTTTTCACACTCTGTAAGAGCTGTCTGTTAGCTAGCTGTCTCTGGGCTCTGGTCTTTCCATACCATGCCCTGAATTATTTCATAGTTATTTCATATCACTGCTGTATGTGCAGAGAGAGTGCAAAATGCAATTAATCGAATCAGATGAGATCAAATCTGTCAGGGACACACCCTTCTTGCAAACTATTACAGACTACAAAGGGAAGCACAGCTGCGAGCTGCCCAGTGACACGGGCTTACCAGACGAGCTAAATCACTTCTATGCTCGCTTCTAGGCAAGCAACACTAAGGCATCCATGAGAGCATCAGCTGTTCCGGACGACTGTGTGTTCACACTCTCCGTAGCCGACATGAGTAAGACCTTTAAACAGGTCAACATACACAAGGCTGCGGGGCCAGACGGATTACCAAGACGTGTGCCCCGGGCATGTGCTGACCAACTGGCAGGTGTATTCACTGACATTTTCAACATGTTCCTGATTCAGTCTGGATAATACCAACATGTTTCAAGCAGACCACCATAGTCCCTGTGCCCAAGAACACAAAGGCAACCTGCCTAAATGACTACAGACCCGTAGCACTCACATCCGTAGCCATGAAGTCGCTCTGGATAAGAGCGTCTGCTAAATGACTTAAATGTAAATGTAAATGAAGTGCTTTGAAAGGTTGGTAATGGTTCACATCAACACCATTATCCCAGAACCCCTGGACCCACTTCAATTTGCATACCGCGCAAACAGATCCACAGGGGATGCAATCTCTATTGCACTCCACACTGCCCTATCCCACCTGGACAAAAGGAGCTCAGCGTTCAACACTATAGTACCCTCAAAGCTCATCACTAAGCTAAGGATCCTGGGACTAAACACCTCCCTCTGCAACTGGATACTGGACTTCCTGACAGGCTGCCCCCAGGTGGTGAGGGTAGGTAACAACACATGTGCCACGCTGATCCTCAACACTGGAGCTCCCCAGGGGTGCGTGCTCAGTCCCCCCCCCCTGTACTCCCTGTTCACCCAGCCAGGCATGACTCCAACACCATCATTAAGTTTGCAGACGACACAACAGTGGTAGGCCTGATCACCAACAATGACGAGACAGCCTATAGGGAGGAGATCAGAGACCTGGCCAGGTGATGCCAGAATAACAACCTATCCCTCAACGTAACCAAGACTAAGGAGATGATTGTGGACTACAGGAAAAGGAGGACTGAGCATGCCCCCATTCTCATCGAAGGGCTGTAGTGGAGCAGGTTGAGAGCTTCAAGTTCCTTGGTGTTGTCATGACGTTGGCCTGGGGGTAGGTTTATGACAGTCATAAATACCTCTTTCCCCCTTTTTCCTCTCTCTACCCTACTGATGTTATATTTGCAAAACCCTTTGTTAACATAGAGATTCTGGGAACATCAGAAGGGAAATGAACTATATTCTGGTAATCTGACCAATTGAACATATGCGGTGGTACTTAATGAATATGATGTCAGTTCGGTGGACATCTGAGACATACTCATCAATGATAAGATGACATAAACTCTACAGTGGATTCACATGGAATTGTTGTTCAATTTAAATGTTTGAATATTAAATAGTTTGTGATGGGATGAAATGTGATTTTAGCTTCTAAAATGTGAGATTTGGGTTTTCATAAGATAGGGCTCTGCTCAATCAGTGGCCCGCCCCTGTGAAGGGACATGGGCTATAAAACTTTTCAAACACGCCCTCCTCTCCCTTCCTATATAATGCCTTGACGACAATATAACCTCCTTCCGAGGACGTGAGGACGACGGTCCGATGTCAGAATGGTTCAGATAATAACTACAGAACGAAGCCAACATCAGCTTGAGCTTCGGTTGTGAATGGTATGAACTTTGAACTCTTATTCACTACAGAAGTGATTCCTCCTTTGAGTCAGCAACAGCAGATGCAAACGAGGGTTAGGAAGGAACAGACAGAGTATCCCGTCAATCACACAACGATGTTACTACAACGTATCCAATTTACCACCAAATACTTATTTTCCACCATAATTTGCAAATAAATTCATAAAAAATCCTACAATGTGATTATCTGGATTTTGTTTCTCATTTTGTCTGTCATAGTTGAAGTGTACCTATGATGCAAATTACAGGCCTCTCTCATCTTTTTAAGTGGGAGAACATGCACAATTGGTGGCTGACTAAATACTTTTTTGCCCCACTGTATACACTCATGTAGATACTACCTCAACTGGGCCGACCAAGCACTGCTCCCGCACATTGGCGAACCGGGCTATCTGCATTGTGTCCCACCACCCACCAACCCCTCTTTTTACGCTACTGCTACTCTCTGTTCATCATATGCATAGTCACTTTAACCATATCTACATGTACATACTACCTCAATCAGCCTGACTATCCGGTGTCTGTATGTAGCCTCGCTACTTTTATAGCCTTGCTACTGTATATAGCCGCGCTACTGTTATAGCCTCACTACTGTATGTAGCCTCGCTACTGTATGTAGCCTCACTACTGTATATAGCCTGTCTTATATATATATATATAGCCTGTTGTTTGTATTTCTTTACCTACCTACTGTTCACCTAATACCTTTTTTGCACTATTGGTTAGAGCCTGTAAGTAAGCATTTCACTGTAAGGTCCTGTTGTATTCGGCGCAAGTGACAAATACACTTGATTTGATTCTACAGTGTCTCTCCCTCTAGTCCCATGATGGGGGACATAAACGGGATCAAAGCTCTCCCTTCATACATCACTGACCCAATCTAAATACAGACCCACTCTGAACTGTCTGACCTCCGACACACGTACTTAGCCTTGTAATTAAGATGATGAAACCATGGCTTTGGATCGCAGAGGGAGCACACAGCACAAAAGACATGCTTTCTGAAGTTAGTAAATGAAGCTGCTAATGTGTTACCGTTACAGACAAGTCCCGGATGACTTTATCCCCTACCAACAAGATAAACAAATGTTTTCTCAAGTCAACACCAATGACAATATGACTATTAGAGTCACTAAAAGGTCAGCTCTTGACTTAGATGTTACAACCTCTCGTGTTCTTTTCCCAGTTACTGGAAACCTTGACTATTACCCTAAGAGCCCAGAGGCAAATTTGAGACACACAAAGCACACAATGGAGCCCTGGACAGGAGCTGGTAAAGCTCAAAACCATGAAAGCATGGTAGCTAGACCACTACTCTCTTAGAATACCAAATCATTGGTGTGACTCCAGAATCTCAAGTTCAGTTCTAGACAGCTAATTTGCATGATCAAGTTACCCCAAAAAGGAGTGCATTGATCAAATGACCCTACCTTCTTTAAGTTCTTTACCTACTGTATGTGAGAGAGAGAGAGAGAGAGAGAGAGAGAGAGAGAGAGAGAGAGAGAGAGAGAGAGAGAGAGAGAAACAGAGAGAAGAGTATATATATGTTTATATCTGTGAAGAGAGTACTGCATTCCCATATCAATGCATGTGTTTGGTGCCAAAATGGGGAAGAACATGTTATTTTTTGGAGCTCTGTTTTGCGCGAGAAAAGGAGTGAAAGGAAACTAAGTGTATACTAAAAGCTCCAAATCTCTTACCTTCTTGATATCCCCAGTCCAATTCATCCTTCCCAGGGTAGTAGTCTGACTCCTCAATCACACTGTCTGCCATGGCTGTGGCAGTATGGAACAAGTCTCACTTAACACACTTGCTTTGATTTGAAGTCACACTCTGGCTTTTGCTCTTATCTGTCTTCTTATTGTTTTCTTCCTTCCTTCCTTTCTTTGTGTGGTTGGGAGGGTTTTCTGTCAGATGCCAGTGACTTTGAGAGCCTGTCTTCAGCCTGCTGCAGTACGGGCTGGTAGGGCGGTTCAACGCCAAATACTGTTGAAGGGGGGGCTGAGTCCATCAAATAGGAGAGAGTGATTGTTCCAACTCTCTCTCTGTGTGTGTGTGTGTGTGTGTGTGTGTGTGTGTGTGTGTGTGTGTGTGTGTGTGTGTGTGTGTGTGTGTGTGTGTGTGTGTGTGTGTGTGTGTGTGTGTGTCTGTGTCTGTGTCTGTGTCTGTGTCTGTGTCTGTGTCTGTGTCTGTGTCTGTGTGTGTGTGTGTGTGTGTGTGTGTGTGTGTGTGTGTGTGTGTGTGTGTGTGTGTGTGTGTGAATCCAGGCGGCAGTGTAGACTCTCTCACTGTAGGGCAGTGCAAGCAGCTAAGAGTTTCACAACTCTCTCTAAGTACCAGCAGCCCACAGGGTCCCCACCCCCACACATACAGAGTAAGCTTGGATTGGATGAGTCAAGTGCCTGTGCAAATCTCATTTGGAGCACCTTTTACAGCACAGCATTTCACAATGGTGTAAAGGTGTAAAGGTGTATTATGATCCTGATGTTTTTGAGGTGAAGAGAGTGCCAGTCAGCATTTCATTATTAGACTGTGATCTAGTTTTCCAGATTTGTTTTACCTCAGAGATTATGGGTTCATTTTTTGCATTTCTTTTTTCAAAGACAACAGATTGACAATATCCTCTGAAAATATAAGGTTTATGTAATATTGGTGTCAAATATTTCATGTGAACCTCCCTTTGGAATTTGAAAGTCCTTTACTGGCTAGGTTTTTTTTTTTTTCTATCGGCAAATAGTAAACCAATAATGTATTTCTCAATAGATACAAAGTATATTGTCATTCTCAATAGAGCTTACAGAGTAGAACTGACCAGTACTGTTCTGGCACGATATAATATATCCCGCTGTGTCTTATTCCTGTCCCAAAGTGTAGAATTTGTCCAAAGGGTTTAAGACGGATTAATTGCTTTATATTCTGCAAAAGGAAACCACATTGACCCTCATTTCTCATTTCCTAAATTGAATACATTGCATAACGCACTCTGTCAGAATATTCCTAATGAGGTCATTTTGATCCCAGAGGACCAGATATGATGCTATAACAATTGGGTTTTAAATAGCATGACTTTTAGCATAATAACCCTGTTCAGCAGCAAATAAATCATGATCATAGTTGACACTGGTCTACTTTTCTTTCTTTTCTAATCTTGACTTTTTAATAAAGTTTTATATTATTGCATATTTTTCTCATATTCTTTGTTGATATATAACAACCATTTTTCCATTCAGGCCTAATTTGTCTACAATTTCTTAAGTCATTATTGGTCATTCATATATACTCACTATGTCTATTAGTATTATAGTATAGTATTATTATAGCTAAGAATTCTGTTAGAATTCCATTATTTCTGCAGGTATTTTTTATTCTTCTCCAGCCGGTGGAATATGCCAGGTCCAACTCCTGTCTAAGGCTCCTTTTTCAATTTGGATCGCAAATTAATAACGACACTGCCCTCTAGTGGACACTAAAGGATCTTGCAGAACACTTATCTTGCTGAGTATGATTGACTATAAATGATGAGTTTCACCAGCGGTTAGGTTTTTGACCAAACACTACACAGCTGATTCAAATGATCGAAGCTTGACGCTTGATTCAGCTGATTCACCTTGGGGTCCCCAGGTCCGAGTTTGGGAAAACCTGAGTTACATTCTTTAGAAAAAATATTTAACTATTTTGTATCTCTTTATTTGTAATGTTGTATGAAATTAGTTCAATCATTTTCAATTGGTCATTTTAGTTTGTTACAGTAAATATTATAATATACACACACTCAGTGTTTCATTAGGTCAATGTTTTCTACGCCTCTGTTCACTGATTATATATGGTTATGACATTTCATGGGACAATAAGTTCTGTCCTGCTTTGATATCATCGGGGGCCAATTGACACACCTATGGGGTGAGGCCAACTCAAATTCAATTAAAATTGATTGTTTGAATTTTATTCATTCAGAATTGACCCAAAAAAATTCATTTGAATTGGCCACATCTCAAAGGAAGCATAATTTGAATTGAATTTGAATGAAAGGAAGTGTAATTTAATTAAAACCATTTCAAATCTTTTCAACTGAAAAGTGAAATATGAAAGGAATACAAAGACCATTTATGCATAGAATACACAGACCGTTTAAAAAAAATGTGTTTGATTATAAGTCAAAGATAACTCAAACATTATTTTTCTTTGTCATGAGATTGTTAAATTGTTATATTGTTCTCTTCCATACTGTAGTGTTTGATCCAGTGCATTCTGGGAAATGTATTTCAGACAGCCTATGTTTTAGGAGAATGAGTATAAAATTAAAATAACGTTTCAACCTTATGCTAAATGGTAGTGGTAACAATACACGATGTCAAAATAAACATTACTATGTTGATAGAATGAGTTGTGATAGCTTGAATGTGAGTGTAAGGCTATTATACCTTTTGGGGTAGTTTGGGTTGTTTGAGTATGAGAGCGAGATGCTCCTACCATCAGCTAGGGATTGTTCTGTACAGTGACATCAAATCATATCAAATCCAATTTTATTTGTCACATGTTTTGTAGACAACAGGTGTAGAATAAGAGTGAAATATCTGGAGTAGCAGAGGAGGCTGCTGAAAGTACCGCTTGCCGTGCGATAGCTGAGTGAACAGTCTTTGACTAGGGTGGCTGGAGTCTTGGACAATTTGTAAGATCTTCCTCTGACACCGCCTTGTATAGAGGTCCTGGATGGCAGGAAGCTTGGCCCCAGTGATGTATAGGGCCGTGCGCACTACCCTCTATAGTGCCTTGTGGTCGGATGCCGAGAAGTTGCCATACGAAGCGGTGATGCAACCAGTAAGGATGCTCTTGATTCCAACTGCAGAACCTTTTGAGGATCTGAGGACCCATGCCAGGGTAGCCTAGTGGTTAGAGCATTGGACTAGTAACCAAAATCTGTCGTTCTGCTCCTGAACAGGCAGTTAACCCACTGTTCCTAGGCCGTCATTGAAAATAAGAATTTGTTCTTAACTGACTTGCCTAATAAAATAAAGGTAAAATAAAAATATTGGGACTAAACACGTACCCCTGAGGGACCCCGTGTTGACGATCAGTGTGGCAGATGTGTTGTTGCGAATCTTTACCATCTGGGGGCGGCCCGTCCAGAAATCCAGGAACCAGTTCTAGAGGGAGGTGTTTAGTCCCAGTTTAGTCCTGTTTGGACGCTTGCCTGATGGTTTGTTTGAGGGTATAGCGGGATTTCTTATAGAGCGTCTGGATTAGTGTCCCGCTCCTGGAAAGCAGCAGCTCTAGCCTTTAGCTCAGTGCAGATGTTGCCTGTAATCCATGGCTTCTGGTTAGGATGTGTACGTACGTGTGTAGTGTCACTGTGGGGACGATGTCGTCAATGCGATTATTGATTAAGCCGGTGACTGATGTCATATTCTCCTCAATGCCATCAGATGAATCCGCTTCTGGGTGAGCATTCGCTTGTTTTCTTATGGCCTTACAGCTCGTTGAGTGCGGTCTCGGTTTGTGATGGTAAATAGACAGATACGAGAAATATAGATGAAAACTCTCTTGGTAAATAGTGTGGTCTACAGCTTATCATGAGGTACTCTACCTCAGGCGAGCAAAACCTCAAGACTTCCTTAGCGCACCAGCTGTTATTGACAAATAGACACAGACCACCACCCCCCGTCTTACCGGTGGTTGCTGTTCTGTCTTGCTGATGCACGGAAACTCAGCCAACTCTATATTTTCCAAGTCCTCGTTCAGCCACAACTCGGTGAAACATAAGATATTACAGTTTTAATGTCCCATTGGCAGGATAGTCTCGAATGGAGCTCATCCAGTTTATTCTCCAATGATCGCACGTTCACTAGTCGAACGGATGGTAACGGCGGATTATCCACTCACCAACAAATTCTCACCAAGCACCCAAAGCTGCAGCCTCTGTATCAGCATCTCCTCTTCATGCGAATGATGGGGATTTGGGCCTGGTCCGGGAGGAGGTGTAAATCTTTCACCTCCGAATCATTAAAGAAAAAAATATTTGTCCAGTCGGAGGTGAGCATTCGCTGTTCTGCTGTCAAAAAGCTATTTTCGGTCATAAGACACGGTGGCAGAAACAATATGTACAAAAAAAGTTACAAACAACTGTAAATAGTTGTTTTTGGAAATGGACTCCTTCACTTGGTGCTTCCTCTCATGCTGGTTCCACATGAAGGCCCGTAGAGACTGACCCAGATCAGCAATTTCTGGTGGCATAGGCTCTGTGCCTGGCACTGCCCCGTTCCTGGCGCCACCATCATTCTCATTTTCTCCCTCTGGATTCCCATACTCTTCTTCATCCTCACGGAACTCCTGCTCCGGCTGTTCTCCTGATTCAGCCGACTTCGTCAGCGTGCTCCTGGTGCTAACCTTCTTCTCATTCTAGGTGGCCCCCTGCTGGCCTGGGACCACTGCTGCCACCAAATGTAGAAAAGTAGAATGTTGAGGGCCTGGGGAGATGTCAGGGAAGCGCAAGACAACAGAGTTCTTAGTGTCATGGAAATTCCACGCATGGGACACTCAAAGTCAATCTGAAATGAATCCTAATTTATGAATAGTAAACTGGAGAGGTTCCAACAAACCTGATGCACCATAGTGAACTGTCATGAGCTCCCCCCGGGGCAGTCCCATTAGATCCCTTATATACAGACAACTTGTGTTTGCATTATTTAGCTTATTCATTCATAATTAATTCATCATTAACATTTGCTTCACCCAATACTGGGTCATGCATGTGCCAGACCAACACCTCATTAGGCATCTTCTCTCTAAGCTGAAACCTTGAAACTGAGATATCTTTCATTCTCAAAACAAGGGTCTGGCCAAATTGCAGATACTGATAGTGAGGGTTCGTTCAATCAGTCACTTGCATGAACACAGAAAATGGTTATCAGAAAAGCACAAACATAGAACACAGAAATTGGTAAGAAGAAAAGCTACAGCATAACATTTTCCATCACATTAGTTTTATATTAAATTTTTTTTGCACCAAGCGAAGGAGTCCATCTCCAATAACAACTATTTACAGTGAAAATCTCCACCAAAAAAATATAATTATTTCAAAGGTCACTCAGTATGTACAACTCTTGCTCAAAACAGCCATTGTTGGGACTGCCCCTTCCTCCTCAAGGTCTGCAACAGACTTCTTAAATATCAGAGGAAGACGTGTAAACGTGATGACGTTTACACAGAACGTGCTGACTTCACCTTTCCTATAACCACTGCATTTGACCGGCAGCCGTCTGTTTACTTGCCGCGTTCAAAACAACTGAGAGCTCTGAAAAACACAAGGTCAAATCACGACATCAGTGATTTTCAGGTCGGAGCTCTAGAAAGAGGTCAGAGTTCCTGAGTTGAAATTCCGAGTTGGATGACAGTTCAAATCGATTATCCAAGTCTGAGCTCGTATTTTTCAGAGTTCCCAGTTGTTTTGAGCGCAGAAACTATTCGCAGTGAAGGCTACCCAGAAGTGTAAGCGCAGGTGTTTGTTATACGGAAATACTTTGGCTATAAACTTTAACAAAACAGTGAACTAGTCACAGTGCAATGTCTCGAACGTAGGCCACCAGCACCGATTACAAATGCCCTAACCACTGTCCCATTAACAGGGGTGGACTGGGACAATAATTCGGCCCTAGCATTTTATCCACACCATCCCACATCACTGCACCCCCACCAACTCACCCCCAGTCATACACACACACACCCCATTCCCAAACACACACCCTGACCCTACACACCATACTTATACACATACAATAATGCTGACACATAATATTGTCGGTACAGCGTTTCTCAACCAGTTCTATACTAGTGACTGGCAAAACATGGTCCTCCTTTTAACCAGCTGTTTAAAACAAATACAATACGTAAAAACACCACTGGAGATAAAACTCACCACTATAATGGTGCTTCTGCTCTAGTCATTTTGTTTACCAACCTGTTGTGCTGTCTATCTGTCTCCGCATCTTCTCTGCGGTCACTCGGTGCTTCTTCTTGTTCTGTCTGTCTGCGTTATAAACACCAAGATAACTACTTAGGCTATATTGCAAATGAATGCCTGTCATATGTGTTCCCCTGAATCAACACTTAGCCTAAGTGTTAATTACTTTTAACAGGGCTGCAGGCTAACAGTTTCTCGTGGTGGCAGCAGCCTGTGATTTGGAAAGTATTTCATAGGGCTTTATTAAAATTCATTCATAAAATTAATTAATCACAGTAACAGGCCTCAGCGAGGGCACATGCACAACGGCAGGGAAGACACTTTATTTACAGGAATTATGAGGATAATGCACTTTACTGTTTGACCGAATTATAGGAAGTTGAGTGAGGTGACAACGTAGAATGTGCTCTTTCTAAGTTTATAGGCACTTTTAATTTTTTTTTTTTTACAATCAATGATCTTGGCTGTCTAACTGATAACAGAGGATGAATGTGAGTTTGCATGACCTTAGCTCAGCCAATCAGAAAACTGGGCCACTATATTAACAGGCTCATGGGATGCCGGCTATGTCATATTTTTCATTGTTTTATTTTTTTATGTTTAAAAAAAAAAAAATGTACATTTTCAACCACCCCACCCAACAAATAAAATGGTACAGCCAATCTGGCATTTGCCTGAATTGCCAGATGGCCAATCCACCCTGCCCATTAAAGCTGTACACATACATGGGCTTGGTTTGCTCCTACCAGAACTCGGCTAGGCAAAGTGAAAGTCTGTGCTTGCATACTCCCTTAAAATATACAAATACCTTTGATTGAAAAACAAGAAAAAAATGGACAATATTACTGTTTGTTCCTCTTGAGATGCCGTAGCCAGTACACTTCCTCAGAATAGTGAGAATTAATCTAAGATAACTGAAGAAATGTGTTATTAATTTGAATGTTTTTGCCGAGGTCTTAGTTGCACAATTTTGCATCTCGCTAAAATGTTTGGAGCAGTATTTCAGTGAAGATTAGTCGTCTATCGTTGAATGACAAACACTTTGTTGTAGAATCCCTACTGTTGACCAATCACCAATGAAGTGACGTGGACTTCGGCTACCGACCTTTGGCTGGCCTCAAGAAAAAGGCTGTGTTCCAGAGCATCAAATCCATGATGTATTATGGGTAACTGGGTAACTGATTGACTTATGGGTGGCTGACTGACTTACAAATAATCATGAGAAGTTATTTATGATGCAAGGTGCAATGTCGAACAGCCGAACACCAAAACGTTACAGAATGTTATCATACTATATAGGCTCTGTCGAGAAGCAACTCCTAAAACAACTGGATAGGTCTAAGCGATAGGGTGAATGCACTTTTAAATAAATCTACGGTCTGTTAAAAGTACACATGAAAAACTATTTTATTATAAGCTGGCAAGCATAGCTAGCACACAGAAATCGGTAGTGGTAGCCAAAGTGATTTTTTACTGTAATTCAGTTGATTGGTAACGATGACATACAGTACATTCGGGAAAGTATACAAACCCCTTGACTTTTTCCACATTTTGTTACATTACAGCCTTGTTCTAAAATGTATTGTTCTTTAAAATTCTCATCAATCAACACACAATACCACATAATGACAAAGCAAACACTGGTTTTTAAATTATTTTGCAAATGTATTAAAACTAAACTTAAATATCATATTTACATAAGTACTCAGACCCTTTAGTCAGTACTTTGTTGAAGCACCTTTGGCAGCAATTACAGCCTCGAGTCTTCTTGGGTATGACACTATAACTTGACATACCTGTATTTGGGGAGTTTCTCCTATTCTTCTCTGCAGATCCTCTCAAGCTCTGTCAAGTTGGATGGAGAGCGGCGCATCAATAGATGTTTGATCGGGTTCAAGTCCGGGCTCTGGCTGGGCCACTTGTCCCGAAGCCAATCCTGCGAAGAATACTCCTGCGTTGTATTGGCTTAGGGTCGTTATCCTTTTGAAAGCTGAACCTGTCATGTGCCTTTTACTGAGGAGTGGCTTCTGTCTGGCCACTTTACGATAAAGGCCTGATAGGTGAAGTGCTCCAGAGATGGTTGTCCTTCTGGAAGGTTTTCCCATCTCCACAGAGAAACTCTGGAGCTCTGTCAGAGTGAACATCAGGTTCTTGGTCACCTCCCTGACCAAGGCCCTTCTTCCCCTATTGCTCAGTTTGGCCAGGCGGCCAGCTCTAGGAAGCGTCTTGGTGGTTCCAAACGTCTTCCATTTAAGAATTTTGGAGGCCACTGTGTTCTTGGGGACCTTCATTGCTGCAGAAATGTTTTGGTACCCTTCCCCAGATCTGTGCCTCGACACAATCCTGTCTCAGAGCTCTACAGACAATTCCTTCGACGTCATGTCTTTTTTTTCTTCTCTGAATATACTGTCAACTGTGGGACCTTATATAGACAGGTGTGTGCCTTTCCAAATCATTTCCAATCAATTGAATTTACCACCGGTGGACTCCATTCAAGTTGTAGAAACATCTCAAGGATGATCAATGGAAACAGGATGCACCTGAGCTCAATTTCGAGTCTCACAGCAAAGGGTCTGAATAGTTATGTAAATAAGGTATTTCTGTTTATTTTTTAAAATAAATGTACCCACATTTCTAAAAAAAACTATTTTTCCCTTTGTCATTATGGGGTATTGTGTGTAGATTGATGATTTTTAATCCATTGTAGAATAAGGCTGTAAAGTAACAAAATGTGGAAAAAGTCAAGGGGTCTGAATACTTTCTGGATGCACTGTAAACGTATTGGGGTTGACATCCATACAAGCATTATACTATACTATACAAGCGCAAAAAGACACTCTAGCGTGCTCATACAACAGACTGTTTATAAATACGAGAAAATAACAACTTCTGCATAAGCACTTGTGCAACCAATACAATAATGGCACTTAGTATAGACATAAAGTAGGGGTGCTGAGGGTGTTGTAAAGTAGGGGTGCTGAGGGTGTTGCAGCACCCCCTGATATATCAGGTATTTATTATTATTTTTAAAAATGTATTACACAAAATGTGTACACTGCGCCTTTAATTCTCCTGTATGAGAAAAGTTCTCTCAGCAAAGCCAGTTGTACACTACACGATGTTGCCCCGATTTAGCTGTCCCCGAGACGTTTTTTGAGATCGGAGACAATATCCCAATGTCGTTGCCTACCCTTCTTTGAGCAGTCCCTGGCGTCCCGATAATTTCACATTTTTGATTTTATCGGCACAAAATCTGCAATGCTCTTGGGGTGTGAGATGTGCAACGACACGTTTTGAGAACTGTGATCAGCAATAGCCAATGAGAGCTAGATCACCAGAACAGAAGCCAGTGAGATGATTAAGTGATTTTGCATCACCCAGAATGTGTAGACTCCAACAGGAGGGATGACAACTACTACTTTGTGTTTCTACCTGCCTAAGCGTGAAATCATTACAGCTCTGACATTCACAAGCAATGTTATTCAATTCAAAATGTTGTCTTGATATTTCAACTCTGTACGGCAAATGCGCATGTCTGACTGAAAACTTTTACCAAGGCTACTTTGAGCCACAGCTTGTTCTAGCTACATTAAATGTAATCACATCATCACATCCTCTTTTTTTTGCGAGACTGTGGTATTGACAATCCTCACGACCAAGTGAAGAATCTTGCAGTGTGACCACTGTCTGTGCCACATCGTTCAGTGTGAGCAACACTACGTTTGGCAAGACAAAAAAAAACTACAGGAATGATGGTTGTTTAATGTGACAGGCTCAGCAATTTTAGGATTTTGAAAGTGTAGAGGAGGGGAGCAGAAATGCCTTTTTTACAGTCCCAATGAACTCCAGTTATCAACGCTAACTCCAGGTAGCATATCACTCTCTTTAGGGATAAGACAACTCTCAGTAGAGTCAATTTAGCCCCAAAAATATTTTACTCTGATTTAAACTGTCCTTGATGTACTATGTGGCATAGCAGGAAGATTGGAATGCCAAGAGGTTGTGAGTTAAAGTCCCAGAAGAGGACATGTTGAATAATAATTACTGTAAAAATGAACATGCACGAGGTAATCATGTGTGTCAAATTTCTAAGTTGAAAACATTGTATGTTAAAGCATTGTTTGTGTGTACGAGTGTCCACAACCTTGCCAACAAATAAAGAACTGTGAATGGATCCATGGTTCACCAATTAAAGCCTTGATTGGCTCAGCTAGAGTAACAAGGGGTGATGTGTAATGATGAAACAATCGTTTTTTGGGGGAGAACGTTTCTTTGGGACCATCAGGTGACGTTCTGACTCTGTCCAGTTTTCTGTAGGTTAGAAGAAGATTCCATCAACATCCACCAAAAATATACAGAACATGGTTGCCATGTTCAAGTCACGTTAAATGAGAACGTTGCAAGAACATTCATTTGTCCAGTTTTCTGTGGGTTAGGATAATATTCCATCAACTTCCCATTGTCACGCCTACTCCCGCTGCGGCGCTCGACGTCACCAGTCTACTAACCACCAGCTCTGGCAATCTTCATTACACACACCAGCTCCCCATCATTACGCACACCTGCTGCCCATCATTACACACACCTGGGCTTCATCATCATCAAAATAAGTGTTCAGAAAGTATTTACTAATTAAACTGAAGTAAACAATAAATAAACATTAAAAAAAATAGCAAATAACTAAAGAGCAACAATAAAATTAAGTTATACAAGGCTTCTTCATACAGGGGGTACCGGTACAGAGTCAATGTGCGTTAATCTAGGTAATTGAGGTAATACAGTGGCTTGCGAAAGTATTCACCCAACTTGGCATTTTTCCTATTTTATTGCCTTACAACCTGGAATTAAAATAGATTTTTGGGGAGTTTGTATCATTTGATTTACACAACATGCCCACCACTTTGAAGATACACATTTTAAAATGTGATAAAAATAAGAGTCTTCTAAGTGACATAATATTTCATAAAAAACTGTTAGTGGCAAATGGTTATGGTAACGCCATTATACCAAAGAAGAAGAAGAAAAAGAAGAACTGGGTGGTGAGGGCAAGATGACGGACTTCCGGGGGCAAAATAATCTTTTTTTTCTTTTCTTGCGTGCGTGGCGAGGGCGGAACATATGACGTCGTCAGCAGAAGCTTGGAAGTGTTTATTGTTCCTTCCCTTTGAAGAGAGAAAGAAGGCTAGCAAGGCAAAGCAATAACGATTACTGAGACGGTTACATAGACAATTTTCATAGTTTCAAGTAGCGAAGCCACAGTAAACGGCCGAGGCAGGTTGACACAGGACCCAGTGGCCATGGCATATGCGTACCTCTTCAAATACATCATTATCGGAGACACGGGTAAGTAATTCACTGGTAGCAAAGATTGCTAACGACAGCTAACGTTAACCGCTATCTTTTATTTCCGCAGTGGTGGAGAGTCCAGTGACGTGGTAAAAGCGGAGACGTAAGGGGTGGGATGACATATCTATTTCTCGCTTGCTAACAGCGTTAATAGTATGTCATTAACTTGTCTTTAACGTGAAATAGAAAACATTATTTTCCACCACATCGCACAATTTGTGGTCAGCTAGTGTGCTAATTTAGCAACTGTTGAAAACACCAACAAGCTGACGGCCTATTGTCTTTCCGCTGTGCATTGTGAGAGTGGGGTGCTAAGCTAGCAATGCTAACTAGCCTAGGCTAATGTCGTTGGTTAACTAGCTGTATCTAACGTTAGCTGTTTACAGTGACATCAACAACAGTTAACGTTCTAATTTGACAGCACTTAAACGACATGGGTGCTTGCACAGACCATGTCAGCCCCTTTGGACTCATTCACATCAATAGTTTGGGCTTTCTGGTTGTTGTTTTTTGCGAACTTGTAACGTATATCTCTGAGCCACAAAACAAGGCCGCAAGTCCTCTCTCCCTCGAAATTGCGTTTTACAGAGTTTTGGTACGGTTTCCTACGGCTGCCTCCATGGCTAGGGTTTTACAGTAGCGGTCTAGGCTTTCATGGTCGTGCTTAACTGACATAATGTACTCCTACACGGGTATTGCGTCAATAATGTTACGCAGTTTGTTGTCATTTGTTGTTGCTAGACGAGGTCTAGAAAGGTAACCGAAGGAATATCGTGGAAGCTGCCAAAGCAAGCATAATCTTCTCGTAGGTTGACTTAGCAGGCAACGTAGGTACTTGTTTATCAATAACAGTGCTACTAACTTTCGCTATGTGCTTCTTCGTCTTATTTGGTTAGATCAGTGTTATTTTGAATATGTTGCTTAACAGCTCAACCCCGATCCTTGCTGAAATAGCCTAATAGCTCAGCATTTTGCCCAGGGCAGAAGGTAACCTGGTAACCTCTGGCTAGAGAGAATGTCAGTCTATGATGATGCTGAGAAATAAACACATGTAGCTGGTCCACGTTAAGTGTACCTGTAACCATTTTAGTGTCTCAAGTCCACCGGGAGTGATGCTATGACTTCCATCTCTTTACTGATTGATCACTAAGGCCTGTACATTCAAGGGTGTATGAGGTCTTTAAAAGTAACATCCTACTGTTTTGCTCTGTTTAAAAGTATCAGGGACGTATATCCTGCACCCAGGGAAGCCAATAACAGATTTACCAGCTTGAGCCCCTGCATTTCTCTAAGATGAAAGGGCAGAATTTGACTTGGAAGTATTTGCTGACAGCATATCATATGATGGTTGTTTCAAAACATGAGATGCCATTACCAACACACAACTCAGTGGTTAGCATTTAGGGGTAGTACAAATCTTTCCGTTTATTATTTTCCAGACTTGACTACATCTAGGAGAGTTAGGCCAACTCCTTACGTTTATTAGTGTAAATACTCATTTACTAGAGTTTCCTGACCATAAACTAGGGCCATGAGTTTTTAGTTCACAGAAAAAAACTCCAAGCCCAACTTCATGGACTAAGAATTCACATTCCCCATTTGTGTAATGAAGTTGATCAGAATCAGTAATGCCTGTCATGTAACGTGAGATTAGTTGGGTGGTATAGTTATAATTTAGGCACGTGTGTTACTATTGGGTAAGACTATATAAGAATGTTCTGTAAGAGCTGGACGATATGGACAAAAATCCATATTGCGATATGCTATATATACAAAAGTATGTGGACACACCTTCAAATTTGTGGATTCTTCTATTTCAGCCACACCTTATGCTGACAGGTGTATAAAATATAGCACACAGCCATGCAATTTCCGTAGACAAACATTGGCAGTAGAATGGCCTTACTGAAGAGCACAGTGACTTTCAACGTGGTAATGTCATAGGATGCCACCTTTCCAACAAATCGCGCTGTCAAATGTCTACCCTGCTAGAGCTGCCCAGTCAACTGAAAGTGTTATTGTGAAGTGGAAATATCTAGGAGCAACAACAGTTCAGCCGCAAAGTGGTAGGCCTCACGGGCTCACAGAATTGGCCCGCCGAGTACTGAAGCCCGTAGGACGTAAAAATTGTATGTCCTTGGTTGCAAAACTCGCTACAGGATTCCAAACTACCCCTGGAAGCAACGGCAGGACAGTAACTGTTCGTCGGGAGCTTAGTGAAATGGATTTCCATGGCCGAGCAGTCGCACTCAAGCTTAAGATTGCCATGCGTAATGCCATCAGCTGGAGTGGTGTAAAGCTTGGCGCCATTGTTCTCTGGAGCAGTGGAAATGTGTTCTCTGGAGTGATGAATCATGCTTCACCATCTGGCAGTACAACGGATGAATCTGGGTTTGCTGGATGCCAGGAGAACGCTACCTGCCCGATTGCATAGTGCAGCTGTAAAGTTTGGTGGAGGAGGAATAATTGTCTGGGGCTGTTTTTCGTGGTTCGGGCTTGGCCGCTTAATTCCAGTAAAGGGAAATCTTAATGCCACAGCCTACAATGACATTCTAGATTATTCTGTGCTTCCAACAATGCCCCTGTGAACAAAGCGAGGTCCATACAGTCGGTGTGGAAGAACTTGCCTGTACAGACCCCTGACTATAAACCCCATCAAACACCTTTGAGATTAATTGGAACGTCGACTGCAAGCCAGGCCTAATCACCCAACATCAGTACCTGACCTCACTAATGCTTGTGGCTGAATGGAAGCAAGTCGCGCGCAGCAATGTTCCAACATCTAGTGGAAAGCCTTTCCAGAAGAATGGAGGCTGTTATACCAGCAAAGGGGGGACCAACTCCATATTAATGCCCATGATTTTGGTATGAGATGTTTAACGAGCAGGTGTCCACTTACTTTTGGTCATGTGTAAATTGCCTGGATTAATAAGATAACGATAAATAGAACGATACTTTTATAACAATGTGCACCACATCCTTTAAACTATTACTGTTGGTTTGGTGGTTGTAGCTGTCAATTGTCCCATTAACAATCATCCATATTAGCGAACTTATTTCATTTCAAACTTCACATTTCTCTAGTATGAAAATGTCTAAAATGTCTGCGATAAGTGATGGGTATGGATGGAGCCAATTGTCTTTTCTCCCAGCTTTATGTTCTGTCCACGTTTTAAGTAGCCTAGGCCCATGTCCCTTTCTGTGCAAAAGTCATTTTACCCCTAGACCTTAGACATAACTTTTTTCCCAGTCAGAAACTCCAAATTACACCGCTCAATCATTAAGCATCTATAAATGGGAGTTTTCACTCTCTGAAAGACCGAGCATGCTGGGAGCAGATATCGCTCCTGCTGTCCTCTCTGCCTCTGATACTAAGCCTAGCAGTAAACAGTCCAGTTGCAACACCACAGACCTGTCATCCGCTAGCTTCACTGTGGGCCATCATGTGAGCACCTGCAACCCAAGCTATCATATTGCTCATTCCCATTCTACATGACTGCAGTTTAGGGATGGCTATCCCAGCTGTTGGATATATACTGTTGTTTACTAGGCTAGATGAGGTGACGGTGGAGAATCCCCTTCTGTCCAAAAAGATGAATGTTTTTCTCAGCCTGCATAACCTAGTATTTTCTCCTGGATGAAATGGAAACGGTTTATTTTCACAAAAGTGCCAAATCAATTGCTGTATTTCAATGAGTGACCATTTTATTTGTCATATGTACAGAATACACATGGTACACAGTACAATTAAATGCTTCTTAGCATATAGGGTAGCTCCCAAGTGGCGCAGCGGTATAAGGCACTGCATCTCAGTGCTAGAGGTGTCACTATACACCCTGGTTCGATTCCAGGCTGTATCACAACCAGCCTTGATTGGGAGTCCCATAGGGCGGTGCACAATTGGTCCAGCGTCGTTAGGGTTTGGCCAGGGTAGGCCATCATTGTAAATAATTATTATTTTACAATGACTAGTTAAAGGTTAAATAAAATATAGGCCTATCATGAAAAAGCAACAGCTGTTTTCAAAGAACCATATGCACCACAGAACACTAGATAGAATCACACCTCAAAGTATGATACACTCATCTCATTATTTCCAACAGCAATTAGCCTACAGCTTGCTTAGGCTAATCTTTGATTTGGCACGCCGGTCTAATTGAACTTGCAGTACCACTGTTTGTTTTAATGACCTCAAAAGAACCACATGCACACATCTATTCAGAGCTAGAGGCTGATTGGCTAGCAGGTGCATGGTAATGTTGTGGTGACTTTGCCTTGTTGTTTCTGGACATCATTTTCATGGTGTCTTCATTACCCTGGCTCCCTGGCTTAGCAATGGCAGTGGTAACCCATAGAAACACTAATGAAAGCCTTCTCTGGTGTCCAGTATCATCGGAATATGTTTTCCATTGCAAAAAATGAAAATACGTACCAGACAACTCTTTGGTCTCAACCTGCTGTATGTAAAATATTATGTGCTATAGCTTGGAAAATAAATTAATGTGACTCTGGATGACAACATAATGATGTTTGTTTCCAACATTAGGTATGTTTTCCTAAAGAAGTTAAATCCACAATACTAACGAGTATCACGATACTGGTATCGTCCCGGCCCTACCTGTTTGCGTTGTAACCATGTGGTGCAGCACACAGGTTTTCACAGGTCCCCCCTCCACTGTGTGGCAGTGTGTTTCACGGTCACGTTGGATTATTTTCTCTCACAGGAGCACGTCACACGTTATATTTAGGCCTTGAGTCTAATTTGTGAAAAGTTGATTTAGCCACATTTTTTTTATTCATTATGGTCATTGCTACCTAGGAATATCTTGGTTTAGTCACACCAAACAACCTCATGAGTCGTGGCATTTGACATTTTCTGGGTTGACATTAGGGCCGGCCATATTATCCATATCAAGAGCGTCCTCATCATGTTGACATGGCCTCTGATATAGATCCTTCTGAAGAAATCTTGGAATAGATCGCTCTTTTTAACCCCAGATCTAAGATCAGATAACACTATCCCACTCCCAAACTGAACCATTGAGGGCATGAAATAATATCTGACCCTGAATCAGTGGTTTAAAGCATCCACTATCAACTCCAGAAACGCATGACAGAATTCTACTTGTTTGACCAGCCACGTGCCAGAAGCCTCTTGATATGCTAACTAGAGCGAGGCTCCAGCCGGACTGACTGAGCTACTCTACTGTTGTGTGGGTGTAGTCAGAGGGCTGTAGGGCATTTACTCTCTTTCTATTGCTCTGATGTCTAACGTCAAATTAAAGAGATTCGGGGACTTCGCAATAGGAAATCCCGATACTTAGGTGCCCGATACGATATGTACTGCAATTGATTGGAAAGCGTCCGCGGTCATCCCCCTCTTCAAAGGGGTTGACACTAGACCAAACTGTTAGACCTATATCCATCCTACCCTGCCTACGCAGACGACACCATTCCGTATACATCTGGCCCTTCTTTGGACACTGTGCTAACAAACCTCCAAAATAACATAAACACCATACAACACTCCTGTGGCCTCCTACTGCTCTTAAATGCTTGTAAAAAGAAATGCGTGCTCTTCAACCGATCGCTGCTCGCACCCGACCGCCCGACTAGCGTCACTACTCTGGACAGTTCTGACTTAGAATATGTAGATAACTATAAATACCTAGGTGTCTGGCTAGACTATAAACTCTCCTTCCAAGACTCGCATTAAGCATCTCCAATCCAACATTAAATCTAGAATCGGCTTTCTATTTCGCAACAAAGCCCCCTTCACTCATGCTGCCAAACATACCCTCGTAAAACTGACTATCCTACCGATCCTTGACTTTGGCGATGGCATTTACAAATTATCCTCCAACTCTACTCAGCAAATTGGATGCAGTCAATCAGTGCTATCCGTTTTGTCACTAAAGCCCCATATACTACCCACCACTGCGACCTGTATGCTCTCGTTGGCTGGTCCTCGCTACATATTTGTCACCAAACCCACTGGCTTCAGGTCATCTAAGTCTTTGTTAGGTAAAACTCCACCTTATCTCATCTCACCGGTCACCATAGCAACACCCAACAGTAGCACGTGCTCCGGCAGGTATATTTCACTGGTCATCCCCAAAGCCAACACCTCTTTCACTGGCCTACCTGGTTAAATAAAGATAAAATAAAATATCTCACAATGCTATATGTTTTGCAATTTGATGTTCCAAAGATAATGCTCACTGTGTCTGCTGCAGAGGGATGAGAGAGCATGAGAAAATGAGTTTTAATCATTCGTGGAAATAAAAGTGCTGAAAACATGTTGGTTCACTATTTAAAAAGGACACTTTTTTTTTTGGCACAGGTACAGCTGACTAGAGTGGCTGGTTTTACAGAGTGTGTGTGTGACTAGCTAATGTTAGTCGTGGGAAATTCCACAGTAAAGGAATTACCATGCGACTCCGATTTTTCACTTTAAAATATGCCAAACAAAATCTATTGATTTCTAAGGTTAACAAACCATAAAACTCTATGTACAAGGACTACTTTTAACAATTGACACACATTTACTTGGAAGAACAGTGCAGACACAGAGTTTGGTAACAGAAACAACTAATTTTGTTACCAAACTTTGCACCTTCACTGTTCTTCCAGGGAATGTTTTTGTCAAATTTTCTGTCTTAATTGTTAAGTCATCCTTGTGCAGCCTCCCGAGTGGCGTAGCGGTCAAGGCACTGCATCACTACAGACCCGGGTTCGATCCCGGGCTGTTGCAGCCGGCCGCAACCGGGAGACCCATAAGGCACAATTGGCCAAGCGTCGTTAGGGGGAGGGGTTTGGCTGGCCAGGATGTCCTTGTCCCATCGCGCTCTAGTGACTCCTTGTAGCGGCCCGGGCGCATGCACGCGCATCCGGTCTCCAGTTCTATGGTGTTTCCTCCGACACATTGGTGAGGCTGGCTCCCGGATTGAGCAAGCAGTGTGTCAGGAAGCAGTGGGGCATGGCTGGGTTGTGTTTCTGAGGACGCAAGGCTCTCGACCTTCGCCTCTCCTGAGTCGGTAGGGGAGTTGCAGCGATGGGACAAGGTGGTAACTACCAGTTGGATATTAAGGAGAAATGGGGGTTAAGTGCAAAAAATATATAATTGTGCTTAGAGTTGTATGGTTTTTGTTAAACTTTGACATTTTTAAGTGAAACATGAGTGTCTGTGTAATTTCCTTACTGTAGAATTTCCCCTATGCAGACAGACATTTGTTCATGTACGTGTGCCTCTGTTTAACCGTGCATGTTTGTTTTGCAGGTGTTGGGAAATCATGCCTATTATTACAGTTCACAGACAAGCGGTTTCAGCCGGTGCATGACCTCACTATCGGTAAGACTCCTTACTATCACACATGTCATTATTCATTATAACGTTTAATGACCGACTGCGATTTTAAAATGTATCCTGCTTCTGCACTGCCTAGATGTGCTGGAGGGACCTCAATTAAATAATCTCAGCATTCCGCTCAGATCCCCTCAGCGTATTAATTCATTTCTTAAGGATTTTCATCCCTCGCCTCTGGTCTAACCTGTAAAGATGAGGGAGATGTGTTGGCATTAGGAGAGAGCGAGATGTATAAGCATTTTAATATGATTTAATGTGTACTAGTTTGACCAGTGTCTGCTAGTATAGTAGATCAGACAATCTCTGCTGTAACCTCAATATACCATAGGCTTTTAGCCAGGGTGTATTTGTGGTGGAAGCTGATATCTAGCTTATGGTTAAGACCAGGACTTTTTTCTGACCATGAAATACTAGCCTAGAACTAGGGGCCTGTTCATTAATTTTCCTCTGCTCCGATCACGTGGCCGTGGAGAAACTCCTGGACCAACAGAGTTGTAGACTGACTGTGTAAACTGGTGGTTGTCTTTCCCAGGTGTGGAGTTTGGGGCGCGGATGATCACTATAGACGGTAAACAGATCAAGCTGCAGATCTGGGACACGGTAAGATACCTGCCCCGTACCACATTAACAGATGTGATTTTACCTGAATACAGTTGACTCCTTAGTGGTATTCATTAGGGCACAGTGTAGCACTATATTTCAAAACGTTGTGCAACTGAAATTGACGTTATGTAACGCCTTGGGACTGACTGTGATAGCATCCAGTTGTCAGGAACGATGAAGAACAATGTATTAATGTCTGCTCAGAGTGGCTTAACAAACACTTTGGTCATTTCACGTATGTTATAAACACATTTACCAAGACAAATATGATTCATTAACATTATATCCAAAAAGTCGGATTTTGTAACCTAATGCGTCCGATAATAAGTACAAGGTCTGACAGAGCAGTGCCGCTTTCTCGCAGCAACTTTTGAGGATTTTTACATGTGGTGGTCGTCTGCAAAGTTGTTTCCGCAGGTTGCAAAAATAGCATGACATTGAGTGGAATTAATTGTAAAAGGCTTTGAAAATAGAAAAACTTGTGCTACGCTCAGTGTTCCGTTGACATTTCAGACATATTCTTGTTTTTGTGAGACATTTTCGAAAAATAACAGGAATTTCGCATTAATGAAAAGCGTATGGTAAAATATGTAATGTCTCAATCGATATCAGCCTTAACTCTATTGTTTTATGTCCTCCGTGTTCGAGAAGAACGATGGCGAGTTCAGCGGCGAGCCTGTCAGTTAGCCTTAATTCTCGCACCGCGTTCAGCCTAGATGACGCAACGCTATTTTCCTGTTGTCACCCTGTTGAAAAAAAATGTTAAGGATTATTAGTATTTTACAAATTGGTTAGTGTTTTATTATTATATATTTGACTCTCTAAATGTAGCCAGTATTATACTGTCCCGTTTCAATTAAATGGTATTTGAACTTTATCTGAATTGAACTTATGGAGTAAACTGTATGAATACTGTTTTTGTGCTAATGTATCTTATCAAAGTGAAGGTTTTCCACCTAGTGATGATCACGTCCATGTCGTATGATGAGTGGCACCCACTCAGTGTGTAATTCACCCAATATAACCCACCAAGTCTAACAAGACAAGTCTAATATGTTGTTTTTTCTCTGAACTCTTCAACACATACAGCATTAAAATAGTCTTAAATATTAGATCCAGTATGGGGTATCTCCCTAATGGACACTTGTACAGCAGGACTAGCTCCCCCCCCTGCCCCCTCTGATATGCATGTGTCAGCATGGACATGTTGCAAAGGAAATAATGACTGCGCCTACACAACAGCGTTATGTTAGTTGGCTGTTGACACGTTTCACCCTCTTTTCAAATAGACTCTCTCAGCTATGTCCTTGTGACGTTTACTATTTAGAGTTTTTGAATGGTGTTTTAGACATGAAGGTTGACGTGTGAAGTGATAATTAAGGTTTCTCATTGTGCCCTTCTGTTGAGTCCCTGTGCAGTGCTGAGAAAATATGAACGCTGCAGGAGATGATCTGGTGTAGTATGTATGTTGGCCTGTAGGGGGAGACGCAGCCCTACTAATAATAATAGAATCCCACAGCAGTAATGCTGATGGATGGTGGGGGTGGTGGTAGTAGAGTCCTAGGCCCTAGAGAGGCCTTCTGGGCCACCGATGTAGTGCTTGCTGCTGCTGTGTACTTTCTAGGCCACATGGTAACTTTTTGGTTGAAAAGGGTAAGGCTGTAATTCAGCAGAAATTCAAGAGCGTTGGGCCAGTCACTAACCAAAAGGTCGCTGGTTCGAATCCCCGAGCCGACCAGGTGAAAAATCTGCCGCTGTGCCCTTGAGCAAGGCACTTAACCCTAATTGCTCTTGTAAGTTGCACAGGATAAGAGCGTCTGCTAAATAACGTAAATGTAATATCTGGAGACCCGGTTCGAACATAACAAAGGCTTATATGGGTATTTTCAACACACCACTATGACTATCCCTTCCATTAGAATTCTCTGTGGTTTAGCCTACATCCCAGACCACCACATGTCCACCCTGCCAAGACAGAGTCACAATCAAACACAGGGTGTGTGTACTGGCCGTGTAGCCTTATCAGTGTGTGTGCGCACAGGAGGAGGAGCCGGGAGGCACTGCCTGCCCTGGGGGTGATGTAATAGACAAAATCTGCATTTCTGGCCTTCCTGTAACCTTTGAGCTCTGGCAGATGGCAGGCATAAAAGTGTCATTCATCATTTATTCACAATGGCCTCCATTAGCTCCAATGTTAGCAGCTGCCTCGGGGGACTGTTGCCACGGACTAACGGAGGGACTGACTGGGCCTTATTGAATTCAAATGTGCTGGGGCATTGGCTGCCTGGCTCGCACTCACCTGCTGCCAGGCCAGAAGAGAACAGAACAGAAGAGGTAGAGAAGATCCAGACTCAATAGTCATCAGCAGCTATCCAGGGAAGAGGGAAGCCACCTTATCAAACACTGACAATGGTATCTACAGACAGGTCTTGTCTGCCTGGCTGCTGTACAAACCAACCACTGACTGTGGAGAACGGGGAGTTGTGATTGGCCGAAGTGGTAGCATGTTATGTTATGGGCTGTGTGGAACACAGTGGGCCCCTTGTTTGTGAGGAGTCAGTCAGTCAGGGATGGGACGTAGAGAAAGACAGGAGCCTTTTGTACACTGTGACAGGGGCTTGCCTGTGCTCTGCCTAGCTGCAGAGGGAAAACCAGGAAGCTTGGTTTTGGAATAATGGCGCTCTAGTTGAGAATTTCTATTGTGTTAGGAATGTGTCTGGATTAGGGAAAGACACTGGGAAGCCTGAACCGGAAGAGTTGGGTAGGGACTAGGAAGCCTGGACTGGAGGAGTGGGGTAGGGACTAGGAAGCCTGGACTGGAGGAGTGGGGTAGGGACTAGGAAGCCTGGACTGGAGGAGTGGGGTAGGGACTAGGAAGCCTGGACTGGAGGAGTGGGGTAGGGACTAGGAAGCCTGGACTGGAGGAGTGGGGTAGGGACTAGGAAGCCTGGACTGGAGGAGTGGGGTAGGGACTAGGAAGCCTGGACTGGAGGAGTGGGGTAGGGAAGCTGGACTGGAGGAGCCCTGGACTGGAGGAGTGGGGTGGAGGGACTAGGAAGCCTGGACTGGAGGAGGGACTAGGGCCTGGACTGGAGGGACTAGGAAGCCTGGACTGGAGGAGTGGGGTAGGGACTAGGAAGCCTGGACTGGAGGAGTGGGGTAGGGACTAGGAAGCCTGGACTGGAGGAGTGGGGTAGGGACTAGGAAGCCTGGACTGGAGGAGTGGGGTAGGGACTAGGAAGCCTGGACTGGAGGAGTGGGGTAGGGACTAGGAAGCCTGGACTGGAGGAGTGGGGTAGGGACTAGGAAGCCTGGACTGGAGGAGTGGGGTGGGGACTGGGCAGCCTGGAGTGGGGTGGGGACTGGGCAGCCTGGAGTGGGGTGGGGACTGGGCAGCCTGGAGTGGGGTGGGGTGGGGTGGGGACTGGGCAGCCTGGAGTGGGGTGGGGTGGGGACTGGGCAGCCTGGAGTGGGGTGGGGTGGGGACTGGGCAGCCTGGAGTGGGGTGGGGACTGGGCAGCCTGGAGCTAGGAGTTTTTCAGAACCTTGGCTCAGAAGAGCCCCTGACCCTAGTAATACAGGGTACCAGACACTGTAGCATTTTGTCTGTCCTAACACAGCCTTGCGCACTTGGAGTAAGACTCATTTTAAGAGTTGATACTATATTCATATTTATATTTACTACTGCTGTTTTGCCCTGCTGTGTGTTCGCTGCGCTGTTGTGCGCTGGCGGACTCCAGAGATTCAGTCAAATTCAAATATGCTAAACCATCGTTTGTGACATCACGATGTTATCACCATCGACAATGGCTGTCAAACAATCGTCGCTAGACAACGCAAACGTAAAATAGCCTAACCCTGCTACTACTGCTTCCACTGTTTGGTGCTACTGCTGGCTCTTCTTTGTACCCTTTTAACTATAGGTTACTATGCTTCAGTGCTGAGCTCTGTCTTTACTTTAACTGAGCGTCTCTGTGTGTGTACTATATCTGTTTGTGTGCATGTTTAAAAATAAAATTAAAATAAATAAATGTTTTTCTCAGGCCGGCCAAGAATCCTTCCGCTCAATCACTCGGTCCTACTACAGAGGGGCAGCCGGCGCCCTGCTAGTGTACGACATCACAAGGTCAGTCTTGCGGCCATTTTCTCCCCAGGCCTTATATATATATATATATATAAACACTAGGACCACTGTGGTAACTAAGTCAACTTTTCTCACCCAAGGTCCTCCCTTAGGATTCAGGTCATGACTTGCTCTTGACCGATAAAAAAAAAAAAAGAGATTTATGTATTTTTAATGCATTTGTTTAGGAGGAAAGGAAAAGTAATATCTTATCCAGCTAATTCAGTTTAACCGTAGTTAGAGCGACTGAGATTGATGTTTGTATAATACCTTGGGAGTTTAATTGAATGCATTTTCTCCCGCCAATGTCCTTTTATTTTTCTCATGTAGATCCACTTTTGTCATTCCAAAAGGGACCTACATTCACCTAATGAATTGCATTTGTATGTATTAGTTTACTAGGAAAGGACTGTGTATTGTGTTCTTATGCTCAGTGTTGCTCCAATGTTCCTTTTATTACAGAAGGGACACCTTCAACCACTTAACAACCTGGTTAGAGGATGCTCGCCAACATTCCAACTCCAACATGGTCATCATGCTCATTGGGAACAAGAGGTCAGATTCATCTCCCTGTCACTCATGGTTACCGAACAACCCTGTCATGGTTGTCATGGCTAAACTGGGTGCGCCTCAAAAGTCTGAAATGTCACCCTTTCCTAATTTCCTCTTCTTAACCTACACTTTCAGATCTATTGATGATGTCAAATCAAAATGGTGGATGCTTGACTGTGTAATTTGCTTTCACCGGGTCAATTTTATGATACAATTGCTGATGAAGGAAAGGAAAAAGGAGAAGTAGTCGTTTTTGACAATTGAAATGCGCCCACCCAGTTTCACAGCCCCTGCTCCCTGTGTGTGCTCTTGTCTCCTCTAGTTAGATGACATATCTCCTAACTGGCAAAAGTGACAGAATGAATTAGCAGATCATTTGGTGCAAAACACAAGACCGTACTAGCGTAACGCAGGTCTATGGTACTGTATATATCAAGTGTTTTTGTTGTCCCTATAGTGACCTGGAGTCCAGGAGAGAGGTGAAGAAGGAGGAGGGAGAGGCCTTCGCCAGAGAGCACGGCCTCATCTTCATGGAGACCTCCGCCAAGACTGCATCCAACGTAGAAGAGGTACCTCATGCTCACACTGTGCTATTTATTGTGTGTGTGTTGTCAACATTTTCTCACACTCAAACATTTGCCCATTAATATACCCCCCCCTTTCTTGCTCAGACAAATACACACACAAACGCACACATGCACGTCTGTTCTCCAGTGTGCTGGGTAGCCAGACTCTCTTTCTGAGGAGTTAAGGAATGGAGAGACTGGTTTATAGAACCCCCACCCCTCCCCCTCTGCCGCCTTTCCCCCTTCCCTGCTGCAGAAACCCCTGGTATGATTAATTTGTCTCATTAGTGTCCCCTGAATCCTCCCGATACCTCTCCTCCTCCATCTCCCTCTCCGTGACGTGTACATCGCCCACTTATAGCTCATCCATATTCATAACCTCCCCTCCCCCCTCCTCCGCTCCCCTGTCCGCCGCGACAGCTGAAAGCCAATCATGCCTCATCTTTTAGAAGGCATGGTGGGTGGGTGGATGTTCTTTTATATTCCATTGACCCTACGGTAAGCACTATGTGAAGAGAGATGTGCTCTCTGCCTGTGCTGAGGCTAATGCTGGGTCCCTGGGTTATGCCCTGGGTCTCTATGGCCAGGTGGGGGCGCTCTGCCTCAGGCGGAGGGAAACATCTGTTGCTGTTTAATATGTTAATGCATGAAGAGGCAGGGAGGGTAGAGACAGGACCAGGCCGGGCCTCCTGAGCTGAGGTGGACATTTTTTTTTTTTCAGATTCCGCAACAGGCCTCACTCACTCCGTGCTAAAAATATGAATTTCAGTCAGTATTTACTGTAGAGGGGGGCCTTGCCCTAGGCTCGTTTTTGAGGTGTACGTAAGGTTATGATTATACGGCCTAAACTAGGGTGTAAATTCAGGCTAGAACTCCCAATTCAATGGTCTTTGAATGTTAGTACTGTACTACTGAAAGAAACTGATCGTACAGGCCCAATCTGTCATTACAGTTGATGATTTTTCTCTGTTTATATGTCTGCTCGCGTTGTTCTTACAGTAGAGTGCTGTAGATTGATTTTCTGTGGCAACAAGCCAGAGCCTCGTGCTTATGCCTCATCCTAAACTCCTGTATATCCCACTCTTTAGAGCTTACTCAGTCAACGAGACTCATATATCTCAGCAAAAAAAAAAGGTTCTCTCACTGTCAACTGCGTTTTATATGAACATAAGATTCAACAACTGAGACATAAACTGAACAAGTTCCACAGACATGTGACTAACATAAATGGAGTAATGTGTCCCTGAACAAAGGTAACAGTCAATCTGGTGTGGCCACCAGCTGCATTAAGTGCTGCAGTGCATCTCCTCCTCATGGACTTCACCAGATTTGCCAGAGCTGTAACCCCGCTCTTCCACCAAGGCACCTGCAAGTTCCCAGACATTTCTGGGGGGAATGGCCCTAGCCCTCACCCTCCGAGCCAACAGGTCCCAGACATGCTCAATGGGATTGAGATCCAGGCTCTTCTCTGGCCATGGCAGAACACTGACATTCCTGTCTTGCAGGAAAACATGCACAGAACGAGCAGTATGGCTGGTGGCATTGTCATGCTGGAGGGTCCTGTCAGGGTGAACCTGCAGGAAGGGTACCACATGAGGGAGGAGGATGTCTTCCCTGTAACGCACAGCGTTGATTGCCTGCAATGACAACAAGCTCAGTCCGATGATGCTGTGACACACCGCCCCAGACCATGACTGACCCTCCACCTCCAAATTGATCCCGCTCCAGAGTACAGGCCTCTGTTTAACGCTAATTCCTTTGACGATAAATGTGCATTCGACCATCACCCCTGGTGAGACAAAACCGCAACTTGTCAGTGAAGAGCACTTTTTGCCAGTCCTATCTGGTCCAGCAACGGTGGGTTTGTGCCCGTAGGCGACGCTGTTGCCGGTGATGTCTGGTGAGGATTTGCCTTGCAACAGGCCTACAAGCTGTCCGTCCTGTTTCCCTGTAGCGCTGTCTTTTGGCGTCTCACAGTATGGACATAGCAATTTATTGCCCTGGCCACACATGTAGTCCTCATGCCTCCTTGCAGCATGCCTAAGGCACGTTCACGCAGATGAGCAAGGGACCCTGGGCATCTTTCTTTTGGTGTTTTTCAGGGTCAGTAGAAAGGCCTCTTTAGTATCCTAAGTTTCCATAACTCTGACCTTAATTTCCTACCGCCTGTAAGCTGTTAGTGTCTTAATGACCGTTCCACAGGTGCATGTTCATTAATTGTTTGAGTCATTGAACAAGCATGGGAAACTGTTTAAACCCGTTACAATGAAGATCTGTGTCGTTATTTGGGTTTTTATTCATCTTTCAAAGACTGTCCTGAAAAAGGGCAGTTTCTTTTTTTGCTGAGTTTATATGGTTTGATTGGGGCGAGGCTTGGTTTCTATAATCTAAGTGTCACGTCTAGTTTGTTGTGTGGATGTAAGCTCTGAACCTGTACTAATTTGGCTATCTCACCTTTTCAGGCATTCATCAACACAGCGAAGGAGATATACGAGAAGATTCAGGAGGGTGTCTTCGACATCAACAATGAGGTAATTTGACATGATAGAGAAATGTGTTTAGTGTCCATTTTGTACACTGCTACTTTGACAAATACCATCTTACATTTTACATCTTACATCTTCTTGACATAGCTTATCTTTTCCATTATAAGTCATCAACTGAGGTATGGGCAAGTGGTCAAATACCCTTGCTCCTTTTGTAGTGCCCTAAGTCCACGTCGTAAACCAAGTGAAGAGGCCGTAAATAAGAACACCTTTACAGAACAGCCGTTGGATATTGTCCTATCTAACAAAGGTCATTTTGAGGGCCAGAAAGCCATTGTTAGCTAGCTAAACCTATTACGTAGCCACATAGTTCTGCGAGACGATGCGTCCTTCTCTGCACTTCATATTTTCGAGGCAGAGACTTATTTGCAGCAGTCCACACTCCTTCTCTCCCTCCTTCAGAGAAAGATGAAGCAGAGCAGGTTCCAGTCTGCCAAGCAAAACTTCCACCGTGTGTTCTTCCGTTTCTCCCTTCTCCCCTCCCTCTCTCCCTCCTTGCCTCACTCCGCTAGCCCTGGCTACTGGCCAGCGCATAAATTCCTCACATCCCACAAGGTTACAGCCAGCCTGAAGGAGGCGAGCCCCTGAGCAGCCATTGGGTATGCTTTTTATTAGAGTAGTAGGAAAGAGTAAAAAAAGAGAGGGGGAGAGAGAAAAAACGAGGCCAGGCACACGGTCCAAACCGCATCAGCTGACTGACGAAGGGGGAAGCCCTGGCTAGAATCCCTGACTGGCAAACGTAGTGAGAAACCCCCTCCACCTCCTCCTCCCTTAACACTATAAATCTGATTTAGAGCGATGCAGAGTTTCCTTAAGAGCTACTACTGCTGAAAACCACAGCAGCCCAGGCTCACAGTGGAGTGCTGCCTTTCCGCTGCTCTGCGCTCTCTTCAGCCACTGAAGGGCTGGGGAGATGAAAGCAGTGCGATGGATGAAAGTGCCGCTGGCTGCTGCTGAGTGTGCGCGTACACCTCTCCCACACAAAGGACTGTGACTGTGAGCCAAAGAATTTGTCACCATTGATATTGCTTGTTATGATGTCCAATTCATCCACCCCATAAAAACACAAACAACACTCAAACTTGAATCATCAAATCACACCTGACCATCACGATCCATTTTCCTGACTGCCTGAATCCACTAACCGGTTGCATTGTGTTGTGGTTTTGTCTCGGCAGGCTAACGGTATTAAGATCGGGCCCCAGCACGCTACCACCAACTCCACTCTCTCCGGTAGCCAGGGGGGTCAACAGGCCGGAGGGGGATGCTGCTGAACACCCCTCGCCCCTCTGTCCCATACCACCCCACCTTGCCCCGCCCCTTGTGTTTCTACTGGACTGGTCGGGCTCACTAACATTTTCTTAACCCCTCCCCACAGCCTTGCCAATGGAGAGTCAATCGTGTACTAGGTGTCTGTCAGTCAAAAATACCAAGCAAAACACATTAAAGTACCCTGGTCCTGGTGCAAAACATGCCCCTGTATAAGAGCATTGGAGCCTGTCTTGGTTGTAGATTGATAGGTTGTTACTGTTGTGTTAAAACAGGTAGGGTGCTTTAGGATTGGGACTCATCATATCTATCTGTACATCTGTCAGACAGTTGTGGATAATGTCTCTTTTTTTTCACTCCCAAGTAAGGATTTTTTTTGTGCCCTTTTGACTTAAAAGCTTAATTGTATTTAACACTACAATGTTGGTCATCGATAGTATTTTAATCGGTTTCATGTGGGAGAAAGAAAGCTTTGGGGAAGTGGGGTGAACTCGAAGTTTGAAATAAAAGAAACAGCTGTGTCGGAAGTAGCGGCCATGTCTAAAGTGAAGTTAAAAGAAGAAAATGAAAAAAAAGCAGGACTCTTTTTAAATCTCTATTTATCAGTCACATTCTGTGTGTATATATAGTTAGTTATCCTTTCTTGCTTTAGTGTATGTTGACCAAGCTAGAATTCTTTGAATTTGCTGGGAACATCTATACTGTACGACTAGAGCTTGAAACTGCAACAGTATTGCAAAAAAAAAAAAAAAAAACCTGCTTTGACACCATTTTAAGATCATATTTTACTTAATTTACTTTTTGTCCTGCCACCTGCCTTGCCCCTCTCTCTGTGCCCTAGATCTGCTATGACTGTGTATAGAAACTTTGGCTCAATATTCTGCATCTATTTTAATGCCAACATTTTGTGTTTACCTGTGTTAAATAACCACAAATACCAGAATTTGATCACCTCTGCTCAGATAAGAGATCTCAGCTGTTTGCCTTAACGGAAAGATTGGGAAAGCAGAAGAAAATGAGAAACATAACCAGGTTTTGCGTATTCTTATACATGCTCATAGACACATTCTTACATTAAAACACACATTGCATACTCTAAATGTATACATACACAGATTTAGACAGTACATGCAGTACATGCTTAAATGCATACATGTGTCCTTACACACAAACAACCTGCGTATGTCTATGCATACAAGCCTGCATATATATTTTGTTTCTCTTCGGGAATTTGTTTTTCATGCAGTCCGCTGTGGAGCGTCGGTGCAGAGCAGCGTTTTCCTGTAGGTGTGTGTGAGTGGTTGTGTACAGCCTTGCTTTCTTTGGCTGTGCGTTCTGTTAGTAGATATTATGGTGAACATCTCGTCTGTCGTCAGAGGGGCGCGGGAAAAGCCAAACCTGGAGTATCTGTGACCCCCTCGACATTTATTTGCTGTGTTGGTTCTTCTTAAAAATGAAAAAATGCTATCACAATAAACTATAATAAAAAATTCTAAGCTTAAATATCATTTGATTGTCATGTGGGGGAAAAAAATGCTATGTTTAAAATGTACATTTTGTCATTTCCTTTTTTAGAATTGATATTTTGCCTCTGATCCCCTATAGTTATTTTCTGTGTTGGTATATGAATGAAACAATTATATATGGATCCATACTGTATTGTAGCTTTGATTTCTCAATATATAAAGTGAAACACAACGAATGCATGTCTTCAGAGCTGTGTGGAGTTTTGGAATTGCAGGCTTCGTTCCCAAATGATCACCGTGCCCTCTTCCTAATATCAATATGAACTAAAGGGGGGCCACATGCAGCCAGTACCAATTCAACTGGTTTTACAACACACTTCTCTGCTCTACATTGCATGCTTCTCAGGTATTGGGTGCAATTCAAATATTTTCACATCAAATGTGTGATTTAATTTCTTGCCCTCCTATGTGGTCATTAATGAATATTTAAACATTTACTGAAAAATTTACTGAAAATATTTCAACACCAATCTGAAAGTTTAACTAGGCAAGTCCGTTAAGAACAAATTCTTATTTTCCATGACGGCCTAGGAACAGTGGGTTAACTGCCTGTTCAGGGGCAGAACAACAGATTTGTACCTTGTCGGCTCAGGGATTTGAACTTGCAACCTTCCGGTTACTAGTCCAATGCTCTAACCACAAGAGTCCAATGCTCTAACCACAAGGCTACCCTGCCGTTTCTCAAATAGGCTTACAGTACAGCAAATTAGTTTCAGGTGGAAATGGATTGCAGTCAGTAATAGAGACAGTTAATGAGATTTGTTTTATTCATTCCCATTATATCGCCCAACATTTGGATGTAACTTGAAATAGGCTTTTGTTGGAGGTCATGCACAGCGACAGTTTGTTAAAGGTGAACACATCTCATGACCTACTTTTCAAAGCGGTAAAGGAATGAAATGTGAAAAGCTTGTGTTGAACAGATTAGTGAACTGTCTGAAATGGTAGAGGTAGTATGCCTGCATTTAATTTTATGAACCATTTCGAAAATGAAAGTTTGATTTTAGTGAATGCAATTACAGTAGTGACCTTCACAGATGTGAAATCAAGATGGCCTTCTCACAGGCAAATTATACCCACAAACTACATGTATTTTTAAAGACAAACTATTAAATGCTGTCCAAAAAACTTAATGTTTAACTAATCCATTGGCATATTTACAAGCGTAAGTCAAATAAACAGTGGTTTTGAGAGGACATTGGGCATACAGAAAGGGAGTGCGTGCGCCTTCAAATACACAAGTCTTGTGGAGCAGATTGTTATGATAAGCAAATGAATGGCCGCGCAAGGGACATCCGGGTTACTTGCCTGATGATGCGTATGTAAGGTAGTGTGCAATGCATCAAGGAAGAGGCCTTCACAAAAGTGTGATTGTGTGAAAGGCGTATTTCTTCACCTTGATATATTTCTATCGCAATTGGTTGCACATGTTTAGCTTTTTACTGTGGTAAAAGGTCTGAAACTACTCTGAAGACCACAAGGCCTCGGGTTGGCCTTGCGCGTGCCCAAGGGACCAAGTAGAATAATATGCTCCCTCGGTAGAAGAGCAAATATGTAAATATGAATCGTAAATGTGTATGATGTCCATCTCTAATTATCATAATTATTAATCTGCAGTTGACATGGAATAAGGAAACTCAATTATCGGGGGTCGAACTGATGCACCATGCACAAACCAAAAAAAAAACATCCAAACATTGCAGGTGGTACAGATCCATTTAATCTGAGAACACTTGTCTTAAACTCGTGTTGAGCTTTTACAGGTCCATCATTTCAGGTTGAAACAGATTTAATATATATATATATATATATATATATATTTTTTTTTTATTATCACCTGAAAAGTGATAGGGTTTATCATTTGAGAAGCAACTTGAATCCACGACACATGTTTTCTTACTCCGTTACACAACTCTGCTTTGCCACGCTTTTATTAGCATCTGTACACGGGAAATGATTTACAAAATTACCACTAAATGTATGAATAACTCCTACAACCCTACGCCGAAATAAGAAATGAAAAGGTTTATATTTAATAGCGTCTACAATAAATGAATAATAAAGTGCACATTCGTCACAGCCCAGTAGGGTCATCACGCGCACGCATGTTTATCCATTGGAGCCATGAACGCGCCCCCTACCCGTAGAAGGTGAGCGAATGTCTGGAGGAGAGGACTCGAGAACGCGACCGCCGGGATCGATCGGATTAAACTCGATTTGAGGGAAATTAACACAAAGGAGAGAGGCAGAGTCGGTGAGGAAGGGATAACGACACGCCGAACATTTATAAAATAACTTGAATTTATTTATAAACGGACCAGAAAGGAATTTACTGGAGATAGCTACTACGGGAGTTAATTTGCGAAACCCTGAACTGACCAAGCTAGTTGGGTAAGCGAGCAATGCTCTTTTTAAATGGTTGGATTCCGTACTCCCTCATTTCAGTTTGTTCACATGGTAAATTAGCTAGTTGTGTGTTACACTTACCTGTAAATAACCATTTTATAGTAATGTTTGAAAACTAGATCCCACTTACAATCGACTTTTAATCTACCATGGAACTTGGTTTGGTAGTTGGGACGTATATTTAGTAAACAACTTTGTGAAAAACTTATTCTGAAAAGGGAATTGTGTTCCCCCTCTCTCATTTAGAACAAGTCATTGAACGTCCGTAAATTTACCATGTTAAAATGCTAACTACAGTTAGCAAGTTTAGCTCGTCACCCGCTGCACTGAGCGGAGTGAGTCCTGAGTTTTTTCACCAAGTGAAGAATATTAGCCAACACGGTGAGCTCTCTCAGTAAGCACAGACAAGTGTGAACAACTTGAGTTTAGAAATGTTGAAATGTGACTTTTTCCTTTGTAATACAATAGACAAGAGTGAGTGTTCGTTAGCTTGGGTTAGCTAATTGTGTGTTGCGCTAGCTAGTGAGACACGAGGTGGCTCGAACGTAGAGGTGAGTCAGTGGCCGAGATGAATGAGTGAGTAACCTTAGTATAGATTGCTAGCGCGGGGGAGATTCCCTGGATGCACTGTGACAAAAAGGCAATTTGTTATTGCAAACCACACAATCGGATTTTGACTATAGTTAAACTTGTACTTCATAAATTGAGTATTCACATGGGATTTAACTTGATAACGACGGGGTGAAAAGTAGCCTGTCCGCAGTGTTTTATAGGACGATGGACAGGGGGTTGCTTGAGGCCAGACGGTCATCCCTGTTTAGTTAGCATTCTATATTTTCGCCCTGATATATCCATATAATTGTTAAAGTACATGGGCTTTAATCAAAACACCGAGTTTCGGCTTCGATGGTTAGAGAATTTCGTATTTTGAAGGGAATAACCCGAGGTTAGCGGTGCGTTTCCGTCCAAAACGTGCTTAATAATGTAGCTTAATTAGCCTGCTGCTAGCTAGTTGGAGGTTGCCCATTGCTTATAGTGAAGTTGTGCTTGTAGCCAACATTTGACCACTGTATCATAGCCCTCATTGTCTTGCTGCTAGCCCAGAGGCTAATCATGTGCTAATGGGCTACTTTGATGGCGAATGCCACTTTGTTCAACAGCAAGTAAACCGGTTGCAGTTTGTTTCATGCGTTTCCGCGTTTTAAAGTTTGATAAGAGGGCTTGTTTATCAAGAGATGTGTCGCTACAGTATTATGGAGAACTTTCTTAACCTCTGTTCATCCAGCGTTTTTCGATTTTAAAACACCTGCTGCTGTATTGTGGGTGGCTGAATTTCTAAATACAAGCTGGCATTATTTTCCAAAATTTTCCCGACCTTGTTGCTCTCCCTCTGACTGATTACAACATAATGGAGAGTTCGCATAATGCGTGTTGCCAGTGTCTACTTTCAACCCTTTATAATAGAACAAGGACGAATAGATATTTAACGAAAACTATTCGCATAGTAAATAACGATGTTTTGTTTAACGAACAAGCTACGTTAATTGATAATCGAGAATCCCATGAAATATCACCGAAGTACTACCCCCACCTTTTGCGGAGTCTCTAACCTAAGATGGCAGCTTCTAATGTATGTCGGCCCACTCCGCCAACAGATAAGAGGCCCCGGGTATGGCGGGCGGGACAGATGTTATTCAGTATTGTGGCTTCTCCCATAGTCTGCATTTTCTTGTGGTTGTTGAGGTACTGCTTTCCGACGGACTTATATAGCTGCGTTGACTTTATGAAGGGGCCGGGTGTAAGTGCGGTGGGGTTCTGTTGAACAAAAGTTTTTTTACAGTGGCACCAGTGCTATGGAGTTCTTTATACCCCACTACTAGTTAACTGTTTTTGACTAATCTTTATCATAAAGCAGTTTATTAGCTCTAAACATTTATTTTAACTGTATACCGAAAACAAGATGGTTAATTTTATTTCAGGGCTATGTATTAGTTCAAGCTCATTCATAGGATGATGATCTTGGAATTTCTGCTCCATCCTGCCACAAGTGTACTTCGAAAGGTATCTCTTCTCCCCGTGAGAACATTTGAATGATATTATGCAGGTTCATCTCTATCTTTTGTCTGGAACCTGTGGTTTGACCAGAAGTATTCAAGATCAGATTTGACGCCTAGAAGTGTTGTGCACTGCATATAAACAATGCTCTTAAATCCCAATCATGTTTTTGTTATTTTAAGGTGCAAAACCCAGTCACCGATCTTAGCCGCATATGTAACTACAGGACCCTAACCAGCATACACTGTGGATCCCTAAAGACCAGCCCCGAGAAACTAAACTTAAAATGTAAGGTGGGAGATAGTTGAGAAAAAGACAAATTCGATGTCGCCATTTGGACCATTTAAGACAGTTGCCCCATTGACAATGAACACTGGGGTGGCCTTGTGTACAGTGACCTATTTTTTTCTGCTGTAAAAATTAGCTTAGTTTCTGTCAACCCGCTTTGATGAGTAGGGCAATGCATGCTGGGAAGCTGTGGCCCGTCCAAGGCGTCTTTATGTAACCGGTGTGAAAAGGATAACTAATTAGAGTTGCGCACTGGTTGCGTTTTCAATCTAGGGCCGTGGCAGTTGTGGAGGTATGGGTAACAATGCTTAATGGGAGGCAGTTGTGTTCAGAGGGTAACTGGTTCGAGTCCAGGTGGGGACAAGGAGAGTGATGGAAGCAATACTGTTACATTAACTTCTGGTTTCAGTTGCACAGTGGTCACTTTGTTGCTCAGTTGGTAGAGCATGGTGCTGGTAAATCCACTTTAGTAGGTTCGATTCCCAGAACCACCTGGGAATCGATGTATGCACTGTAACTCACTTTGTATAAAAGTTTGTTAAATGGCATAGGTCAGGGTTCCTCAACTGGTGGCACGTGGGCCAAAGTTTTCTGAGCCCCCAAAAACACGTTTGTTTTTAAATTTCATTGTTGGACTGTAAACACCATAAAATCAGCTCCAAGTGATTTTAATTTTGGAAATCTGTTCCCAAGTTTTCCAGTGCATAATATATTTACATGTGATCTTATACATATGTAATCAAGGTTAGAAATGGTTTTAGTCAAATATATCTGTTTGAGCTTCTTGCGGTTAGTTTGCTGTCAACAAATGATTTGTAATTGTTCCGACCATCCGCTCAAGAAAAAAAGGACCCACTGCTAAATCTAGTTGATGATCCCTGGCATATGTTATTATATATTATTCAAACTACTACCGGGACTTAATTGGTAAAGTACTGTTATGACAATTTAAGTTGCTCAGAGGCACCGTTTGAAGAGGCAGTTAGCTGGCACGCTATCCTTAGAAAAGTTCACACTTGAAAGGAGTCAATAATGTTATTTTGGCAGATTTGTGGGGAAAAAAATGGTTATCATTTCATATATAAGCCCATGTGTAAAAGGAAAGGTACTTCATTCTCCTCCATATCTACTAAATCAGTCTGATTGTTGCCACAGCAGTTTGAGTGGCACACCCATCTCTAAATGTAGACCTAATGTAGTTTAATTTGAATTCAAACCAGGATTCATTGAGTTACAGTAATGTGTGTCAGAAACATACCTGCTGTGTAGGCCCATCTTTCTTTCCTGCCTTGCTCCTATTGGCTAACACCTTGACCTGGAACTGGCATTCTCATCTGATCCCCAGTGTCAGAGGTACTCTCAATCCCAACTGAGCCCTTGTATGAATACAATGGGCACTGTCTGTGTGGATCTGATCTGACCACTTATTGTTATGGCTGCCATTTTGTTAAATTATGTGGCGGCAGTTGATCCTCTCAGTGGAAGAAGTTGAGCATAGTTCTGTCATGCCCCGCCACTCCTCTACGGGTCCGGGGTTTGCAGAAGTGTTGTGGTAGCCCGTTGTGCCTGTAAAAGCAGCCCCCCTGCACTACCTTTCTACCTCCCATAGTCCGGGCCCTATGGACCACTCTTCTTGAAGGGAATATTTGAGATGCTGCTTCTATCTGAAGTGTAGACTAGCCAGCCCCTAAGCCTTGTTTGTGTGTCACAGTTCCTTTCTTCTAAACAGAACATATTATAGATTGGCCACAGCTGATAAGATGCATTGTTATTCACTCTAATCATCATTGTATGGCTCATGCGAGGAAGCTTTGTCGACCATGTATTTCTAGATGGCTCATTTTCATACAGCAGTCGCTCCATCTAGTTATTATGGCTGAAGTAGTCTTTTTCCCCTCTGTCTATCCCATTCATTCATTGAGTTGCCATTTCCCTCAGTGCTATTTGCCTGACTAATCTTCCGCTGCTCTGTTCACGACATACTTCAGTCAGCGACTGCCATCGTTGTCATCTGTATGATGATGTTAAAATTAGGGGTGTTGTACAAAACAAAGTCATATGTGATTGGATCATCTCTAACCAGTGTATCAAAGCCAATGACCCATTTTCCAAAAGCAGCTTTACCCACCTGTGTTCTGGCTCTGGGACCAATCAGAATGGTTAGAATGCACTTGTGTTCTAGAAATTCTCGAAGGGACTCGGATCCAGACCAATTGTGGAGAAAAGTAATGTGTGTGTGTGACGTAGCATAGCATTTGGCCGGACCAAGGCGCTTGGGTAGCCAGGCAACAATACTATCCCCTCATTCAAACAACGGCACAGTCACAGCCGAGATTCAGTATAGTGGTTAAGATCTGAGAGATAATGAATCTCAATATAGCCTAGAGGAGATTTACAGACCTTTTATAGACTTAGTCTAAGTAGGTCCTTCCTTCATCAATTTGAAATGATGGGTGAAAGCAATACGGCAGAAGACCAACAAGGGATCGCTTTCACCTGTCCAGTGATATCAGTGCAGCAGCAGAAAAGGATGCACAGTTCATGACAATTGAGTCCCACCACTGGAGTGGGAAGTGAATGCAGCCTCTACAGTGTACACAGAGTAGCAGTGGAAGAGGAAGTGAGGCACACAGTCCCCGCCCCCCTTCCATCCTGACGCAGGGTAATCCTCTTCCTGTCCCTCACGCCCTTAACCAGAAGATCTGGGGTCAGTTTACCTTGAACCCTGATCCCAACTGTAACCATTTTACATTATGAAAATACCTGACTGTTGATCAGGGTGTTGGGAACAATGTGTAGGTCTTCGTTCAGTCAGAAATGCATCAGGACAGACACTGACAGAAATCATCTGCCCCGAGGGAGTGTCTCCAGCCAGTAACCCTGGCTGGAGGCTCCGGCCTTCCAGCCTTCTCCTGCGCATGGGTAAGTCTAGCCCACCACCTCCCACCCAGCCGCTGACTGTCTGAATACTTTCCAGCATGGGAAATGATTTAGCTCCAATGGGAGGCCCCGGGATTCCTGCAATTGATTCTTGGAAAACCTGTAATTGCACATGATCCTAGGTTTGCAAACACAACTCAGCTAAAGTACAGCTATTTATCACTCGGTGTTATGAGGGAGTGCACCACCATCTTTCCAGGGTGTTGATGCATCCTCCCCCCAGTACAGCCTCTTCCAACACCACGGGTAGGAGAAGGATATCATCTGCAGTTTTGACGTCAAGTTAGCTCATGTTGCTACCTTAGCGGTTGTGCTAGCTAACATGCTGGTGAACAGTGACACCTGCATATTGGTATTAAAAGACAGAAACATATTCAGCTAAAAATGTGTTTAAGCTAGCTAATGATTTGCCATCACAGTTGTGCAAAAATATGATGGCTAACGTCGGATAGCTAGGCGTTAGCAAGGCCTAGTCAGTCAGTGGAGCTGACAGATTGAAACTGGTATCAACAAAATTTTTCACTCTATAACATGAGTTAATTGATGCCTAGTTAGCAAACACATTTATACAGTTTTTATTAGGAAGATTTAATAAGTTACACTCACCCAACAACTTTGGTGGGTAGCCAACTCGATGGCTTGGTTTCCATTTCCCAACAGATTTTCCTAATTCCCCCGATTGGTCTTGGAAGTCATGTGTTCACCAGAAACAACTTCTGGTAAACGGTTTGCCTCTAGTGGCAATAAATATTGTTGCCACAGATTCACCACTAGTGGCAAACATTTGCACACTTCTGGCAACATTTTGTGGCGCACTATTTAGTTGGAAGCAAATTTGCAAGGAGATGACTGCAACAAATTCATTTTTATAAGGGACAGAAATGGTATGACTGTATATGAACCCGCATTCCGCCCAACCCTACTTTTCTCTTCTTCCCCATCTTTCTATGTTTTTCTTCTCTTGGGCCAGACATCCTTGACAGGAAGTTAAAACTCCTTTCTCCCCCTCCTGCCCTAGGCCTGCAACGGGCTGACACAAAGTGGCTTTTACCCCGGCTGACCCTGCATCAGGTACCTCAGCTATTGGGTAGCCAGTCAGACGAGTGCCAAAGAGGAAGGCGTTGTGGTGCTGTTTCCTTGGAGTCAAGGTCAAAGTTCTGCTGAATATATCACTGACAGCCTCTTCTATTCCCCATGCCGACTGTTTCTACCTTTCACGTGTACACACATACAACCGCTCTTACTCCTCCTTTGCCCCATGTTTGACCACAAAAGGCCCCTGATTTGGACAGTGGTATTTTTTGGGGGGGGGGGGGATATTAAGCCCACATATTTAAAGCAGAGAGCAGATTGCATAAACAGAACTCCTTCCTGTTTCCCCCTCCCTACTGTAAAGAAAAAATAAAGTCCATTAACAAGGCAGCCGTGCGTAAAACAACCAGATTCCCGTAGCCCCTCCTGTCCCCTCACTCAAATCCCAGCCCAAGCATATTGCTCGCCCCTCAGGCCCCCCTGCCTCCCTACTCGATCGCCCCACTGCTCACATCCAGTCACATTCAAACACTCTTTGTGCAGTTAGCTACCCACAACAGACACATCCCATACCCTCTTCCCCATCTGCACATCAGCATGCTCACCCCCCCCTCTCCCCCAGTGGAGCAGAAGTATAAATTATGCTCGGGCGCATGCCTCTTGTGGGGTAGGTGGTGAGAGGGAGTTTGCAGTGGGTTAGTTAAGGAGGGGTAGATAAAAGGAATGCTGGTGGTGTGCCTCTGGAGAGCTAGCCCCTTGCTGGGACCTGATGCACTGCCTGTACTCTGGGGCTAGGGTTCAGGGAGGGAGACACCACAGGTGGTTCTACCATACCATGGCAGTCCACAAGGCTCTTATTTCCACTGCTGAATCACATAGCCTTGGATTAGTGGGACCCAGAATTTAAGAGCTCTGTAGGGCCTTTTATTCATATTATAATACCTCTGTGACCATAACTTTTGGTTTTGGAGTACGTGTGGTTTGACTGGCAGTGTTTATTCAATTGAACTTCACTCTGCTTTGAATCTACAAAGAAAAGCGCAGACGGTTGATTACGACAATTCATGTAGAAATGTTTAGTTTGGTTAGGACACTTCAGAACTAATTTGTCTTTTAACTGATCCGTGAGGTTACACTTGTCTTCAAATTGTTTTTGCAGGTTATCTTTTCAACATGGCATACGTCTAGCCAAGCAGAGGTCCAACCAGTAGCCAACAAACTTGGACCAGGCGTACTTCTTGTAGCATGGTGATTTCTTGAGGACACAGCCCCTCTAACAACTAGTTCAGACACCCTGAAGTGAGACTATTCTCTTAGTTAAGCTTGCTAACTACTCTCACATTTGACCTAATTTGTGTTATCATTAAAGATAAAGAACATAAGTCGTTATTAACTTAGGATGTTTGAAGTATTCCTGTGCTTCTGTAGTCTTGTGAAATTAAGTTGCAGAAATTTGCTCCCATTTGCTCCCGTGTCGAAAGATAATTTCTCGAGTGCTCCGATAGTTTATTTTGGCTTGGTTGAAAGGCAAAGATCATTTTTGGAAACTTCTGTCTTCACTAATCTGTGATGACTTTTTGATCAGACCTTTTGCATATGAAACAAACAATAATTCAGGAAGTTTCCAACCATGACACGGTGCAGATTGATACTTGTGGTGTTTGTTTTTTCTGATTTGAACTGAAGTCCTCCCCCTATAAGCTTGTCTGTGTGTTTCACTCTGGTGCTCTTGTCAATAGCAGCAGAGCAGTTGGGAGAGCCAGCCTTCAAACCAGAACAGTAGAGTACCTCTTATGAAAGACCTATGGTCACGCAATCAACTTTACAACTTCCCTCCCCCACACGGTCTGTCTACCATCCACCTGCCAGGCCATGTTCTGATAGTATTTCTAAAGAAAGGCAATTATTATGATGCATTGACTGTTGGTGATAAAGTAAAAATGGTATTGTTGTTGTATGTGACATGGCCTCCCAACCAGGCCTAGTATGTGGCCCACAGGAAATGCGTCCTGTTTACGTTTTGGGGATTTCCTGGAAAAAGTGTCATTTCCAACCATCAAGAGAGTAGAGGGAGAAATAACCAGTCCCTCTATTCTGTTGCATTTTAAGCTTGCTACAGTCCATTTTGTAACTAGTTTCGCATGTAATGGTAGTTACTGACACAGAGCTGTCGACTAGCAGTTATGGTTTGGATGTTCTAGTGTTAAAAAAATAAAAATAAAAAGTTGGCCTGAGTGTGGATGTAAGCATTTAAACGAAATTGGGATCTTAACCACAAGGGAAAATCGAATGTCAATTATATTATTTTTCCACAAAATGAATCACCGTGCAGTTATCACAAAACATTTTCTGTTTTATAGCAGTACTAGAAGATAGGATATAAAGGCCTGGGAAAATAGTGTAATTTAAATATTGGCTCAGCCATAGGAAGTAGGTGCAAAGTAAACGGCATAGTGGGTCAATTTCCTCCCTATTCCCACTACGAGAGATGGTGTCTGCGGAGCAGTGGCCAGAGGTTTCTACTTTTCAATTCACATTACGTCATTGCCTTACCTTTCGTTGCGGCGGGTAACACTACATTCTTTGTCCACCGCTCAAATTGACCTTAAATATCACAGACACTAGCAAGTAAGCACAAATGATTTAACAATCTGAGCAACCTTTCTTCCTTACAACCTTACAATATGGAGTAATGCAACCAAACCATATTACACTCTTCAATAATGCAACAATCCACAACCATGTGCAGTCAATTAGTTTATTTTTTCGTCTGTACAAATTAAATGAGCTGTCAATACACAGCTAACTTCAGCTAGCTAACGAACATGCTTCATGATCAAGTAACGTTAGCATATCAATAATGATATACAAATGTAAAAGTACAGTAATGTTATCAGTGTTATTATTATAATATAGGCTACACAGCTATTTAACGTTAGCAAGCTAACTAGCTAGCTAAACAAAATTTAATTTCTGCATCAAATATGTGCTGGCTATAGCCAAATTCTAATCTTTAGTTGAACCATAGCTAGATAAGCGCCCTAAGGCTACCGCATTAAAGTTACCTTAGAAAAAAACAGGCTTAGTTTGATCTATATCAACGATGTCATTATGAGGTAAACGAAAATTGGTGCTCAGTGCAGTCAAGCAAAACACCTGACTTGAGATTTAAAGGTATGGCGACATTTTCAGAATGTAACAGGTTACTATTTCCAGGTTCTCAATTCTATCTTTTTCATAAACTTTCCTTTGTGGTTAAATGAGACCATTCTGTTTACACTGCCCTGCTTAGAGGCTAGCAACTGTCGGGCAAGTGTGTGCGGTCGAAATGTGACAAGTTTACATTAAAGTATATGTGGAGCCGAGGCTATTTTTACAAAAACGTTTAACTCTAAAGACCCTAAGAGTGAAGCTCGAGGCAAAAATTCTCCACTGTTTTGGTGCCCTGGCTACCACCACACTGTGGACAGCGTGAAGTGAACTTGTGCACTTGCACTGTGTGAGAGCAAAGTGTTAAATCTTGCTCATCTCTATCTTAGCCTATTCGTTGATGATTACTGAATTTGCGAGACCTCGCAAGCCCAAAAAATTGCAAGATGCATCATTCCATTGCGAGAGAATGCTTTTGGTTGCCGATAGAACCGTGCACTAGGCTTATGTCTTTGTGGTCAACCGCCTATACGGTGCCCATCCCTTTCTTTTCTCACTAGCTCGCTATGAAAGCTGCAAGTGTTTTGTTGGAGGCTTGCGTGGTATACCGTGTATACGGGGGTATTTGGAAATAGCCACAGGTTGTTTTTTCAATACCAGTAACTAGTTAAAAAAATGTATTTGTAGCTACTTAAGTAAATACCAGCAGTCAACTTGTGAAATACGTTAGAAGATAAAGCAGATTGCACTCTTTAATTCACCTGTCACATTATTTTACATTATGAAGCTTACTGTAGATTCCCCAAAAAGTTGAACCAGTTGTTTGTAATTAGAACAATAGGACAAAGCGGGAGCAGGTGATTCCAGATGTGTATTGAGAAGGGGTGTGCAGTTCATTGAAAGTAAAGTATTTTTTTCAGTAGTAATCGGGGACATGCAACAATAGTTTCCATTCACAGACAATACATTAGTGCAGAAAATTGATTCATTTTCATCAGGTGACAACAGAAGTGCAACGCTATTTGTCTGGCAGCCACACAAGTAAAAGAGCTTACAATGAAAAAGCAAGGTATTTTTGCATAACGATGCATGGACATCATTTGTAATGTTTTTCATAGAAAGAATGTAACTGGCTACATTTCCTTATGTTTTGCTTGAAGTTTAATCTTGCATCATACTGGAGAAAAGTGGACTGGCTACTCCGAGGAGAAGTACCGGAGAAAAAAAGTAGGTACACACCAGTCCGAGTGTTGACTGCTGATAGAATGCCCGTTTGTCAATTGTCCTCCAAGTGAAGTGCAACTGAAGCACAGAATTTGTCTGAAGCTGAGCAGAAATTACAATAAGAAGCATTTTAGGTCTTCGTTGAGGTTTTTTATTTTTCCTGCTTTGTTTGAAAAGTCATAGCCCCTTTGGATGAGTTTTCTGTACAGCTGCCATTGCGATCTTTTGATTTCCTTGTGTTTTTTCTCCTCTCAGTTCTTGATCCGTCTGCTCCTTCCCTATCTTCTCCGCGCAGTGCATGCAGACCGTTGCCCTACTGACTCGACTCCACACAGACACAGCGTGTACACATGCTGCTCCAAAGCCTGTACTGTTCTGCCTTCAGACAAGCATGCGTTTTAACTTTGTACATTTGCACAATGTCTCGTTCAGATTTGCTTGTGAATGTCCAAACCAAAAATGAGAGTACCAATCAAAAGTTTGGACACCTACTCATTCCAGGGCTTTTCTTTATTTTTTACTATTTTTCTATGGAGGAGAGATTACTTGAAACTAACTAGTTTTCCCTTTTTATCTGTGTATTAATTGTTGGATTAGAGTACACCTGATTTTTGTGACTCAAAATGGGTCGAAATTCAACAAAGATTCAGAGAAAAGAACATTTAGCATTTCAGGTAAAACGACCCAATGTTTATATCCCAGGACAAATTAGCTAGCAAAAGCAGGCTAGCTTAATGTCTATGAAAATTATTTTTAAAATTGTATTTATATATATATATCTGTCTGTCCCCAAATGTAATAATTTGTTTTGATATTTCAACCAATGTGTCTGGTATGGTTGGACAAAATCAACATGCAGGCGCGTGCCCTGTCTAGTCTGCATGTTAGCCATCTGAAAGGGACACTGAGGCCCAAATTGTCACTGGCATTAGCGCAGCTGCATTGTGAATTCACGTGGAATTCTATGCGTTTTTCTTTATCGTTTAACAGAAAACCGCAAACACATCCCTATTGATGAGTCGACACCACGTAGTCTAACCCCAAGAGCGAGCAAGTGGTGGTGGGAATGTGCAGGTCTGATATTGAAGGTTGGCTGTGGTGGTCTGGCTCTGTGTTTGTACGGGCAGGTAACTCGTCGTCTCTCCTGCATCAGGGCATGCCTGACCGCACACTCGCACGTCACCAAACACACATTGGTCGGCACCCAGCCTGCGGATTGAACTCTCTCCCACTCCACCTCTCGCTTGCTCTGTCTTCTACTCTTCCAATAGCTTGTTCTCTCTCCCGCTCACTAACACACCTAAGCCCCTCCCTCTGACACGCACACACCCGGGCGTAGCCCTCCTACCAGAGAGAGCGAGAGGGGGAGACGTAGAGAAGGCCCTGGCACCGAGCCACATCTGTCACTCTAGAGGGAATTAGGTGAACGGTCAGCCCTCCGGCTTAGACGCCAAATCTGATCACAGGGATTCAAATTTGCAGCTTTTGGCATGGCCCCGCTGCGCATCTCGCTCCCCCCACTATCCTACTTCCCTACACACTCGCACACCAACCTTTCTCACCATCCTGCACACACGCACATGGACGTACACACTCCTCCCCATGCACACACACTGTCATCTCCTCCCCCATGGTGCAATGTCATAGGGAGGCTGTGGGAGCTCGCTCTGTGCTGGAGGAGGAGAGGTGATTTATGGGCCAGGAGGAGAGGAAGCAGGGCAACTCCTCTTCCTGCTCTTAGCCGTAGCTGTGAGGTGATAAAAGTGGCTAGTGCTGTCACGGCGACACAGGGCCCACAGGCCCGCCACACTGGAGCCCTCAGCTCTCATTCTGGGACGTTTAAATCATAACAAGGCTCAGTCTGGTGAAATGTAGGCCAAAGCACGGAATAGTTTCCCAATCATTTTATTTTGAAGAACGTCCTCTTTCTCTCGTTTTTGAGTGTTTCCCTCGCGGGCCCAAGTGACTTTTTAAATGAATTTGTGAGTGTAGTTTATTGCTATGGCCATTTACCTACTGCTTCATTTTCGCTGTGCTTCTACTGTGTGGCTGAAATAAACAACACAGGGCAAGTTAAAGAGCATGATGGTGGGAGTATAATTGTAGTTGACTCTGTAGATGACTGGTGTAATATGTCGTAGTCTGCTGTAGGTCTATATGACGGTTTAGAAGCAATGTTCAATCACTTGCGTAGATTTAAAAAAAAACTATGGGTAGCCTATAATTCAAATGTTGTAAGATTACTAGTCTATGTTGTATTATAGCTCATAGGGCTGGCTCAAGTACCTTATAACTGACGGTTATGCATTAAGACTGGAAAATAACCGTAAATATATATCAGCTTAGATCACAGTGCAGTTATCACAAAACAGGTTACAACACAGAAAATAATCTAACTAGATAGCCTATTCCTCTCTATTATTTAAATAAAAATGTCTTAACTTTAGGCTACTTTGGTGAATCTGCGAGGCATACAAGACCTTGCGAGATACAGAATACCCAGACCTATGTGCACATTTTTACTACTTGCCCCCTCCTTGCTGTCCCTCACACTGCCTCGCCTGCTCTTTCTTTTGGTTAATGATGCGGGTGTGTGTTAAGTCTGTTGTGTGTAGAATATCGTAGCCAATTCATTGATGATAGGCCCTGCTTTACTGATGTTGTGAACCATTGCAAGATACAGCATTTCATTGTGATATTACATCTCTTGATTGCTGTTAGCCTATTACGGCTGGGGGTTCCGCTAGCGGAACGTTTCGAGAACATCCAGTGAAATTGCAGAGCACAATTCTATCTTTTTTAAAAACTTTCATACAATCACAAGTGCTATACACCAAATTAAAGCTTAACGTCTTGTTAATCCAGCCACAGTGTCAGATTTCAAAACGGCTTTACTGCGAAAGCAAACCATGCTATTATCTGAGGGCAACGCCCCATCAAACACATGACAATCATATTTCAACCCGCCAGGCGCGACACAACTCAGAAATAACGATATAATTCATGCCTTTGAAGATCTTCTTCTGTTGGCACTCATATGTCCCATAAACATCACAAATGCTCCTTTTGTTCGATTATTTCTGATGTTAAATCTCCAGAATGTCCATTTATTTGGCGCATTTGATTCAGAAAAACAACTGTTCCAACTTGCCCAACATGACTAAACATGATCTAATAAGTTACCTGCAATCTTGGTCCAAACATTTCAAACAACTTTCCTAATACAACTTTAGGTATTTTATACCGTAAATTATCGATAAAATTTCAGACGGAATTAACTGTGTTCAATAGCGGATAAAATGAAAGTGGCGCAAGCGCTAGGTCGCGCGCCCCAGACATGACAGTGCACTACACTCGACCCTAGTTCTGAATAGGCATACTTCTTCATTACTCAAAAGAAAAACATCAACCAATGTTGACATCTAGTGGAAGGCCTAGGAACTGCAACCAGATGCCTCAGAAATCTAGATTCCCATGGAAAACCAATTGAAAACATGGTCACCCCAAAAAAATAAATCCTGGATGGTTTGTCCTCTGTGTTTCGCCTGCCAAATAAGTTCTGTTATACTCAGACATACATTTTAACAGTTTTAGAAACTTTAGAGTTTTCGATCCAAATTATATGCATATCCTATCTTCCTGAGTAGCAGGCAGTTTACTTTGGGCACACTTTTCATCCGGACGTGAAAATACTGCCCCCTACCCCAAACAGGTTAAATGGGCCTTGTTCATGGTTCCGACTCTGTCTGCCTTGTAGCCGTCCTGCCTATACTGTGCTTCTCCCCTCTTTCTCTCGTCCCTCGTCTATGAAAGATGCGAGTGTTTGTGTTCTCGGAAGTATGGCAACTGATCAGTCTCGTCCCTTCCCAAAAATACTGAATCTTAGGAGTTAATTTCTAGAGACTCAGAAATGTGAGTCGAGTAATCAATTATTTTGGAGTCTTCACTCCACCAGTTGGAAAAATGGCAGAGCAAGACGAGCAACAGCAGCGAAGTCCTTTATGGCATTACTATGAGAAGTTAAATGAGAAAGAAATGCAAACTTTGCGGGGTGGAATTGAAGTACCGTAATGGTAGTATAGGTGCAATGCTTGACCATCTGAAAGGGATGCAATGTGACAACCTAACAGTTGCTGGCAGCTGAATTGTGAATTCGCATGGAATTTTGTGCATTTTATCGTTTTAACAGAACCAATAACAAAATGGCGTTAGAAAGAAACATTGCCCATTTGTCACATGCTTAGGACACCCGCAATGGCTGCCTGTTATTGTGAAGCAATGTCTATGGTAATGTAGACTTGTCATTCAGGTTATGTTAACTGATATAGCTCATTCACTGTAATGTGTTTTTTGTAACGTCAGTTGAGTTGAATCAGTATATTACAGCACGTTTTAGAAAATGTTACTTCCTGCTTTGCTCCTATGGTACACTCGCAATATGCCATCATTGACTTGAAATGGGACTCCTGTTTGATTCATTCTACTACTGTGGTAGCACGTGCAGTTAGGAGATGAGAAACGATGCGTAATAAAAAAATAACGTTTTGCTATTCTGACGGTTATTATGGTGCCTGCCTTAATTTTGTCTGCTCAATTATCGTTATCCAAAATTCCATGACCGTCACAGCCCTAATATCTGTTACTATATCTTTGTTACTGCACAGGCCTACATGGCGGCCGTGGAGTGTGAGTCTATTCACCACAATAAACAGGAAGTCTGACAGCTCCAGGCATGTCACGCCACTCCACTCTCCGCCACATTGGTGGCTAACTACGGATGTGACATTACGCACGCTTCCTACTCAATCATGTTTCGTCACTCACTCTTTTTCTCTCTCTCTCTTTCGCGTGTGCACGCGCTCTCTGTGTCAACACTCCCCGCTGTGTTGTGGTTTGTCTTTAGAGATCTGTTACAGTTTGTTCTTTCTTCATCTAGTGAGTCGCCCAGCAAGTTTTTATTTGAATTCCCTTTGCGGTTGTTGCTAAAGCAAGTTTGTTGTGTTGCAACTTGCGAGCATCATTCTCTTCCTTCCCTTTGCGATGTCTTTCCTTTTTGAGTTTGAGAAGGTGAAATTCAGTTTCTGAATTGTTTTGCGAAGGCTTACCAGTATGCTAATGTAGCCTTTTTGAAGAGTTGCTGTTTAGCTGGAAATTGCTTCCCCTCTGCTCATTGACTAGAAAGGTCAGTGGTAGTAGTGCGTGGGGCTGATGCAAGCAACCATGTGGAGAGGCTTGAAAGAAAGAGGAAAGTTGGGGGTGGGGCAGAGGGAGGAGGGGATTCTCTAGTGGGGGAAGTGAAGTGTTGAAGTTTCGGGGACACATTCCTCCTCCCCACTCGTGCACCCAAGCTACATAATAAGTACTGTGACACACACACACACACAAGCCTGCACTATCCTCTTCACATACTCAAGCTTACACTAGGACCCCATTTTTTTGCCTGATTTAGTTCTGTTTAATTTTTCCAGGCGTCCGTTTTCCACTTTTAGTCTTAGGGCTCAAAATCACATTAAAAAAATAAATAAATAGAAAAACATTAACCTTGAATGTTCTAAGTCCACAACATTTTTTAAACCACATCAGGAGACTATTTCAGAGGTCTGGGAAATTTAATGCAAGTGCACACCAGGAAGAGCCATTGTTTGGTTAAGCGGTGTTGCTGTAACGCTCATGTGATTGCAGAGTTTGCAAAACAAATGGCCACTGGATTGACGCAAATCATGATGGCATTCTGCCAGGTAGGCATAGGCTACTTTGGCGTTAACATTTAAGTGATGTTTTTGGGAAAGCCTTTTCCATCTCTACCAGAAGACGGTTATCATTAGCATCATCACAAACTTTTCAGAAAGTTGCATGAAAATATGAATCACTGACTCATTTTCTTGTGATTTACTTGGGTAAATTATTTTTTTTTCTAATAAGTCCAATAGATTCAGTTTATTTCCTACTAAAATCAATAAATGTAATATTGTTGAATTCCGTTTTAACGTCTGGACTCCGTAGCGCTTCTTTCATAGGGCCCTACTCCGCCTCAAGCCTAACCCACACATAAACTCACGTCACGTGTTGAGTTGGACACCCAATCCCTTTGCTAGCTCTCCTTTCAGCCTGGTTTATCTCACACCTCCATAATACCGCCAGCTCATCTGATTTACAGAGCGCAGCGGATGCACAGGTCGAGGATACGCATGATTAGGCGATACACGATATAGGTGTAAAATCTAATTGCGTTTAAAAATCATAATAATAATAATAATGACAAAATATTGCTATTTTATACATGGCTACACTTTTGGAACCATAAAATTAGAATGATCATTCTAGTTTTATGGTTAGAATACAGTTTTGTTTGGCATGACAATGGAACTAAGGGAGATGGTTGTGACGGAGTAGGGAACCAAATTGTTTTTCAGTGTTTCCCAGGGGACCCTAATTTGGATTAAATAGATGGGTACATTCAAAGATGTAAAAAAAAATGTTATGCCTTTCCCCCTCTCATTTAAGAACAAGCTGCACAAGCAGTGCTGATGTATTTCACCACTGGTACCAGCCTGTATAAGAGCAAAGGTTTGCCAGCAAGATAAGTGGATTTAGCTAGCCAGCTAGCTAGTGATTACCTTAAGGGTCTAACATATTTTCTAGGCACATTTGCAGCTTGCTAAGACCAACCAACTAGAGTTTTGCAGAGAAAGTTACAAACAAATAGTATAAAATAGAAATGTGGATTTATATAAAGAAGCAAAGTGGAAAACTGAGTTATTGTTTCAAAATCAGTTTGACTGCTCACTGTTTAGTCAGTGCATGCAGAGTGCAGCTCGAGCACCAGGAACTGCCTGCTGGAGTGACGGGGGCGGGTCTTGTGTGTATGAGATTGGGCAGTTTTGAGCGAGAACTCCGTCAACTTGAGCAATAAATCTAAAGTTTAGAAAAGGCGTGAGACGGCTGTGGAATTTCAAAATGCTTCTGGCGGTATGGATGTTGCACATGTCAGTATTGCGATTTGTATTAAACTCTTTTTTTTGTTTTTGTGCAGCCCCACTCACTCACGATGCACCCAGAAACACACACAAAATATACATGTATGCACTCACTCTTACACACTCACACTTGAGCTCTGCCTCTCTCTCTCCTCTGCCCAACAAAACACACACACGCTTGAGCAGGTGGCTCCCCTCCTTGTATTCTCACATCTGCTGGGCTGATCTGGCAGCTGCTGCTGTTTAAACACCCCTGCTTCTGCCCAGGCCTTTGTTCTTTTCCAACCAACAACCCATTCTAAAGAATGAATGAGTTTAGGCTTGGTGTGTGTGTGTTGGAAGAAAATCTTTTGTTTGAAAGTAAATGGAAGCAGAGGTGGGGTGGGGGATGGGGATGAAGGGGGGTTTACAACTGATTAAACTGCTAAACATGTGCCACTTAAGAAATCTATTTCAGTTAGGAGGTTTAAGAACAGGAGTGGCGTTGCACAATTGACCTGATATAGCTGATTCTAATGTTCCTATCTCTCTCTTCCCCTTCTGTCCTCTTCCTACCGCTCTCCTCTCTCCCTCCCTCCAGGTCCCATAACCTGGCTTTGCCTGACACTGCGTTCTCATTCTCTGAGAGAATTAGGGAAATATGGAGTGACATGCTGCAGATTAGTTAGCGGATTAGCGGCTTTGAGGACATCCACCTCTGTGTGAGCGCAGATTCCCTGGAGCTCCGCTCCCCCCAGCCGCCAGGTCCCCAGCAGCCATGGCCGACCCAGGGATGTTGAGCCTGTTCGGGGACGATGCCAACCTGTTCTCGGACGGGCTGGAGGGCCTGGGGGACTGTGGGTTCCCCCAGGGCCAGCCCAACCCCATGGGGCAGCAGATGCCCCACGAGCACCAGGGCTACGGTTCGCTCTCCTCCAACTCCCTCCACCACCCCTCGCAGGCCGTGCCCGGACAGCCCAAGATGGGCCACCCATACGACCCCTTCGCGGGCTACGAGCAGCAGCAGGGCCGGATGTTGGGCAACGGGCCCGCCGTCAACGGCATGGCGTCCCCACATTCGCGCTACCACAACAATCCCCAACAACCTGGAGGGGGGCACCACGTCTATTCCGGGGCGCAGGGTGACGGGCGCGGCCAGCCATTCCCTGACGGAGGAGCTGTGTGGGGCCCCCAGGCTGGCCCCGGGCAGGGATTGCCTCCATTCCAGCAGCAACAGGCCGCCACCCAGGCCCCCTCCCACCAACAACACGGCCCCTCAGGGCCCCACGGCCACCAGATGGGCCCCTACATGGGCCGAGCCGACTATGCGACCATGCAGGGCCACTCTGGTCAGACCCAGACGCCCCCTAGGATCAACCACTTTCCCCAAGGTATGGGCCAGGAGCCCAGCCACTACATGGGCCACGTGGGGCTCCAGCAGAACCCTAGCATGACAGGTCCCCCCATGCGCCACCCAGCCCAGCAACAGCAGCCTCCACAGCAGCACCCGCAACCGCCTACCCAGCAGTTCCTCCACCGGCCCAGCCAGGAACCCATGGCCTCCCACACCCCTCGCTTCCCCCACAGCCCCTCTCGCCAGCAGCAGGTCCTGGCCGGGAGGCCCCACCAGAACATGGGGTTCAACATGCACGGCCAGGCAGCCCCCCCTGGTGCTGTAACCAGCTCAGGGCAATACCCCCCCTACTCCCAGTACGGCAACCTTAATCAGGGATTAGCCGGCAGTGCAGGGATGAGTCCCGTCATGAGCCTCAGCAGCACCAGCAACAACAATAACGCCATGGGGCCAGCCCAGGTCCAGCGCTACCCCAATGTAGGTGGACCCCCACAGCGCTACACGGGCCCCCAGGTACACCAGCAGCCTGTCCACCCCAACCAAATCACCGGACAGCCCATGCACCCTTCCCAGCCCATGCACCCCTCTCAGGCCCAGGCCACCCCCCAACAGCAGCCCCACCTCCCCACACCGCCTCAGGGATCCTACGGCTCTCCCCCCTCCATGTCCCCAATGAGGGGCATGGGAACCCCTGGGGGCACACCTCCGCCTCAACAGGGCCGCCCCCCGAGTGCCGGCCTGGCTCCAGAGGTAGGGGGCTACCCAGGAGTCCCACTCCAGCCCCCTAACCCCATGGCCCCCCCTCAGAGAAACCCCACTCCCATGGGTGCTCAGCAGCCACACCCCCACCTGCAACACCACACTCAGCACCCTTCCCACCCGCAGCAGCACCCCCACATGCCCCCGGGCCAGCAACTCTACCCCGGCATGCCCCCTAACCAGCGACTCCCACTCGGCCAGGTGAGACCTCCAGGTCCCATGGCCCACGGTGAGCCGACCGGACCCCAGGATCAGCGGCTGATCCCTATCCAGCAACAGGCTCCCAGACCTGGGCAGCAGCTGCAGCCTCCTCCCATGGCCTTCCAGCAGCTGCAGCAGGTGCACCCCGCCCAGGCTGCTTTGCCCCCGTCGCAGGCCCAGACGCACCTGGCCGGCCCCCACCACCAGAACTCTCCACCCAACCAGCCACCCTGGGCGCCACCGCCACACCAGTCGCCTCCAACCCCCCAGAAAGTGCCTCACATTCAGGTGAGTTCCCTTTGATGTGTTTTTTTTTGTGGGTTTGTTTTCATGTGCTTGGGGTATTTGTGTGTGTGTGTGTGTGTGTGGGGGGGGGTCTGTGACATTTAAAAACTCAGTGGTGCTCTGGGTGGAGGTTGAATGGGAGTTTTGAGGTGTGTGTGTGGGAAATGGATTTTTACAGCGGTTTGTTTCCTCTCCACTGCATATCCTGGCCCTCCCCAAGACCCAGGCGCCACAGTACTAATCTCCTAACCCCCTCCCATCCCCACCCCCTCTCTCTGAGGGGGAATACTCCCTTCCTGCTCTCTAAGCATCTCTCTCCTCCCCGTCTGCTCTCTTTCCGCCCGCTCTGCTCTCTATTCCATCCTCACTTCCCTCTCTTGTTTGTTTAATTCTCTCTCTCGTTGTCTGCCCCTCTATCTTTTACTCTTTCCCCCTCTATCCCTGCACCCTATCCTGTTGTTTTCCATGTCTCGCTCTTTTCTCTCTCTGCTCTCTGTGTGTTTGCCTTGTCTGTCTCGAAGGACTCATGCGTGAGTTAATGGTGTACAGCAGGATGTGCCCTGTCGGGAGAGAGAGGAGAGGGGGGCAGGGGAGGATAGGGGGGAGTCAGTGGGGAGTGGAGGTTACCAGCGCTCAATAGTTTGCTATGTGTGTGTCCTGGCTTCCATTAGCTTGTTTTGTGCTCAAAGCCTCTTTCCCTGCTAACCCATTCACATACAATGGCCGCCCTGTGGCAGCACACACATCCAACACTTAGCATCTCTATTAGTCCTCTTCCTCATTCACACCATCACCACTCTCCACTCCTCCTCTTCCCCTTTACCAGCAGTGGCCCCCTCGCCCCATCCCCCTGGTACCAGGGACTTCTATTAGGGAGTTTTGTGGTTGACATTTAAGATGTCAGAGTTAATTTGCCCAACGCGAATGACCTAGATGTTAGGCACACAGTTAAGCCTCATAGCATTGCTTCAGTCCCTGGCTACAAGAACGTAACCCCGTTACGTTAGGCTGGCTGAGGGAAATGCGCCCGAGGACGTCAAGACCATGATGGCGTTATTGTTCCTGTGGTGGATCTGATTTCCCCCCCCCCCGGTCGCGGTAGCAGTGTCTGGCGCTTCAGCTCTCAACTCTGCATCACTACTCTCTAATATGGTAATAGGGTTCCTGACAGTCAGCAGCTCCTTTAGCTCCCAGCCGTGTCTGCCCTGGCTGCTGTAATATGGTTATGCAGGGTAAGATATCGCGACCAGAACAGTCGTGTTTGCGGCCGTTTGACTTGGCAGTGCGACACACATTTTTAATTGGTCATAAAGTTTTTTTAAATATATTTTTGTACCTTCATGATTTTTTTATTATGATTCATTCAAACAGTAATGTGCAATTGACCAAACATAAACCAACTTTCTGAAGTGCGCATATGGTCCTGTAGGTCTACCACTTTGTGTAGCTGTTAGGCATTCGTTAGCATTGCTGACAGTCTTTGTGTGGATGGAAATGCAATTTAAAACAAACTTTTTTAAAAGTAGCAATCCAGTGACCATTTTGTTTTAAACTCAATCACAAGTGCGCTACAGACAAAGGCTGTGCGTCATAAGCTAAGGTTCCCCTAAAGTAAATGTAATTAAATTGTCAAAATGATATAGCCTAATTGGCCTACTCGTATACAGTTAATTCAGAAAGTATTCAGACCCTTTCCGCCTCTGTCTTACGTTAGTCTTATTATTAAATGGATCTTCACACTACACCATAATGACACAACGCTAATTGTTTTTTGATCATTTTGGCTAATAAAAAAAGACTTAAGTATTCAGGCCCTTTTCTGTGAGATTTGAAATTGAGCTCGGGTGCATCTTCTTTCAATTGATCATCCTTGAGATGTTTCTACAACTTGATTGGACTCCACCTGTGGTAAATTTAATTGATTGGACATGATTTGGAACCACCAAGACTCTTCCTAGACCTGGCCAAACTGAGCAATCGGGGGGGAAGGGGCCGTGGTCAGGGAGATGATCAAGAACCCGATTGTTACTCTAACAGAGCTCCAGAGTTCCTCTGTCGAAATTGGAGAAACTTCTAGAAGGACAAACTTCTCTGCAGCACTCCACCAATCAGGCCTTTATGGTAGTGGCGATAATCAAGATTCTCTGGTCTGATGAAACCAAGTTTGAACTCTTTGGCCTGAATGCCAAGCGTCATGTCTGGAGGGAACCTGGCACCATCCCTAAGGTGAAGCGTGGTGGCATCATCATGCTGTCAGAATGTTTTTCAGCGGCAGGGACTGGGGGACTCGTCAGAATCAAGGGAAAGATGAATGTTGCAAAGTACAGAGATCCTAGATTAAAAACCTACTCCAGAGCGCTCAGGACCTCAGGATGTGGTGAAGGTTCACCTTCCACCAAATCAAATGTATTTATATTGCCCTTCTTACATCAGCTGATATCTCAAAGTGCTGTACAGAAACCCAGCCCAAAACCCCTAACAGCAAGCAATGCAGGTGTAGAAGCACGGTGGCTAGGAAAAACTCCCTAGAAAGGCCAAAACCTAGGAAGAAACCTAGAGAGGAACCAGGCTATGAGGGATGGCCTGTCCTCTTCTGGCTGTGCCGGGTGGAGATTATAACAGAACATGGCCAAGATGTTCATAAATGACCAGCATGGTCAAATAATAATAATCACAGTTCTCGAGGGTGCAGCAAGTCAGCACCTCAGGAATAAATGTCAGTTGGCTTTTCATAGCCGATCATTGAGAGTATCTCTACCGCTCCTGCTGTCTCTTGAGAGTTGAAAACAGCAGGTCTGGGACAGGTAGAATGTCCGGTGAACAGGTCAGGGTTCCATAGGCGCAGGTAGAACAGGACAACGACCCTAAGCACACAGCAAAGACAACGTAGGAGTTGCTTCGGGATGTCTCTGAATGTCCTTGTGTAGCCAAGCCAGAGCATGGACTTTAACCTGATGAAACATCTCTAGAGAGACATGAAAATAGGTATTAGGTATAAAATAGGTATTTCAAGCTTGTAGCGTCATACCCAAGAAGACTCAAAGAAGACTCAAGGATGTAATCGCTGCCAAAGTTGCTTCAACAAAGCATTGTGTAAAGGGTCTGAAATACTTATGTACGTGTGAGATTTCAGTTTTATGTGTATTAGCAAATATTTCTAAACCTCTTTTTGCTTTGTCATTATGTGGAATTGTATGTAGATGTGTGGAAAAGCTATTTAATACATTTTAGAATGAGGCTGTAACATTACAAAATATGGAAACAGTCCAGGGGTCTGAATATTTTCTGAATGCACTGTCTAAATGTTTGTTGGGTTTCTACATTTGAAAACAAGGATGGTCCAACTTGGGCTACCATGGAGATAGTCAAGCCTTCCGACTTCTCCTGTCTTATTGCAGTGCTCCCCAATGCCAATGAACCTCGGCACCCCATATTTTAAATCCTTTTGTCAAGAACTCCTTTAAAATCTCGTCCCAATTCCGAAATCACTTTAACCTAAAACATACAATTTGCTTCTCCCCATTTAATGTTCTAATTGTCTGTTCATCATCGTAGATTTACACCGTTTTCCAGTTCTGGCATAGGAGTGGTCTGGTGTTTATTAGTGACCTATTTGTTGATAACACATGTCTCATTTGATAATCTGAGGGTTGACCATAATGTTCCCACTACTTTCTACTTTGCTAAAAAGAATTTCCCTTAATTTCCACTCGAGCCCTCTAATTGTCCAGTTGAGAGGTGCTCAGATCTTAACATGTATCTGAAGGGTACAAATTCCAGATTATAGGACATAATACAGAACATTTATCTGCCTTCCTGGGCAAATCCAAAATATCCATGGGAGCAAGACATGGGTGGTGAGCTTTTTGTTTGAAAATGTCTGTTATTTATGTTAGCGCGTTTGTTATACATATCCAAACTCTCATTCTCTGGTCAGTGTTATATCGGACAAAAAGTTATATTACCGGTCGAAGAAATATTTCAAACTGATTACAGAATCAATCATTAGGATTTTTTTAACATGTAGCTTCATTAAAGTTCCAACCGGAGTACTCATTTTCGTGAGCAATGGAACGTAAGTGACTACCATGAGGAATAAGCATGATCAGAAAATGGCGGACTGTCAGACACCTGACTGATTCTGCTATCATTCACTCCCACAACACCATAGAAGTCTCATTATAATTTATATTGTGCAACATCATTAATACCTCAAAGGGATTTCATTGGGGACTCTGGTGAATACACACAAAGCTCAGATTTCTGACTTCGTGTTTTGATTTCAACTCAGGATTTTGCCTGCCATATGAGTTCTGTTGTACTCAAAAATCATTCAAATAGTTTTAGAAACTTTTGTTTTCTATCCAATACTAATAATAAAATGCATATATTAGCAACTGAGACTGAGGAGCAGGCCATTTTACTTTAGGCACCTTATTCATCCAAGCTACTCAATACTGCCCCCCAACCATAAGAAGTTAATGCAACCGCTGTCAGATTTCAAAAACTTTGCTGCGAAATCGAACAAATCAAACCTTGCAATAATCTGAGTACAGCCTTTAGAGAACGAAGCAGCCCAAAAGATCCCCGCCATATTGCGTAGTCAACATTACTCCGAAATAGCATTTTAAATATTCACTTACCTTTGATCTTCATCAGAATGCACTCCCAGGAATCCCAGTTCCACCATAAATGTTCAATAATGTCCATCAGTTATGTCCAAATATCTTCTTTTGTTAGGGCATTTGGTAAACAAATCCCAGGTCGCGCCGAACGCCAGACAAAATGTTCAAAAAGTTCCGTTACAGCCGGTAGAAACATGCCAACCTAAGTATGGAATCAATATTTAGGAAGTATTTAACATAACTTCATTAATGTTCCAACCAGACAATTCCTTTGTCTGTACAAATGAAGTGGGAAGTAGCAAACTTTCACGTGAGCATGCCAGACCATTCACTCAAAGAGCTCTTATGAGCCCCTCCTTTAGAGTAGAATCCTCAAAACAGGTTCTAAATGCTGTTGACATCTAGTGGAAGCCTTGAAGTGAAACATAACTATCACCCTGTTTCTTCAATGGGGGCTGAATTGGAAAAACTGCAAACCTCCCACTTCCTGGTTGGATTTTTCTCAGAGTTTCGCCTGCCATGTGAGTTCTGTTGTACGCACAGACATCATTCAAACAGTTTTAGAAACTTCAGTGTTTTCTATCCAATACTAATAATAATATGCATATATTAGCATCTGGGACAGAGTAGGAGGCAGTTCACTCTGGGCACGCTATTCATCCAAAAGTGAAAATGCTGCTATCCCAAAAAGTTTAAACAATTAAAAATATATATTTTATATTATTTTCTTCAAATAGCCACCCTTTGCCTTGACAGGGTTGCACGCTCTTGGCATTATCTCAACCAGCTTAATGAGGTAGTCACCTGGAATGCATTTCGATTAACAGTTGTGCCTTGTTCATTTGTGGAATTTCTTTAGTGTTTGAGGCATTCAGTTGTGAAAAGGTAGGTAGTGGTGGTATACCGAAGGTAGCCCTATTTGTTAAACCACAAGTCCATATTATGGCAAGAACCGCTCAAATAAGCAAAGAGAAACGACAGTCCATTACTTTAAGACATGAAGGTCAGTCAATACGGAAAATTTCAAGAACTTCAAGTACAGTCGCAAAAACCATCAAGTGCTATGATAAAACTGGCTCTCGTGAGGACCGCCACAGGAATGGAAGACCCAGAGTTACCTCTGCTGCAGAGGATATGTTCATTAGCGTTAACTGCCTCAGAAATTACAGCCCCAAAAAATGCTTCAGAGTTCAAGTAACAGACACATCTCAACATCAACTGGTCAAAGGACACTGCGTGAATCAGGTCGAATTTCTGCAAAGAAACCACTACTAAAGGACACTAAGAAGACACTTGCTTGGTCCAAGAAACATGAGCAATGGACATGAGACCGGTAGAAATCTGTCCTTTAGGTCTAAGTCCACATTTGCGATTTTTGGTTCCAACGTGTCTTTTGTGAGATGCAGAGTATGTGAACGGATGATCTCATGTGTGGTTCTCACCATGAAGCATGGAGGAGGAGGTGGGGTAGTGTGGGGGCGCTTTGCTGGTGACTCTGTCTGTGATTGATTGATTTAGAATTCAAGCCACACTTAACCAGCATAGTTACCACGGCATTCTGCAGTGATACGCCATCCCATCTGGTTTGGGCATAGTTGGACAATCGTTTTGTTTTCAACAAGACAATGAACCAAAATACACCTTCATGCTGTGTAAGGGCTATTTGACCAAGGAGAGTGAGTTAAGATGGTTTGGGATGATTTGGACCGCAGAGTGAAGGAAAAGCCAACCAGTGCTCAGCATATGTGGGGAAAAGCAGGCAACCAGTGCTCAGCATATGTGGGGAAAAACAGGCAACCAGTGCTCAGCATATGTGGGGAAAAGCAGGCAACCAGTGCTCAGCATATGTGGGGAAAAGCAGGCAACCAGTGCTCAGCATATGTGGGGAAAAGCAGGCAACAAGTGCTCAGCATATGTGGGGAAAAGCAGGCAACCAGTGCTCAGCATATGTGGGGAAAAGCAGGCAACCAGTGCTCAGCATATGTGGGGAAAAGCAGGCAACCAGTGCTCAGCATATGTGGGGAAAAGCAGGCAACTAGTGCTCAGCATATGTGGGGAAAAGCAGGCAACAAGTGCTCAGCATATGTGGGGAAAAGCAGGCAACCAGTGCTCAGCATATGTGGGGAAAAGCAGGCAACCAGTGCTCAGCATATGTGGGGAAAAGCAGGCAACCAGTGCTCAGCATATGTGGGGAAAAGCAGGCAAGCATATGTGGGGAAAAGCAGGCAACCAGTGCTCAGCATATGTGGGGAAAAGCAGGCAACCAGTGCTCAGCATATGTAGGGAAAAGCAGGCAACCAGTGCTCAGCATATGTGGGGAAAAGCAGGCAACCAGTGCTCAGCATATGTGGGGAAAAGCAGGCAACAAGTGCTCAGCATATGTGGGGAAAAGCAGGCAACCAGTGCTCAGCATATGTGGGGAAAAGCAGGCAACCAGTGCTCCGTATATGTGGGAACTTCAAGACTGTTGGAAAAGTATTCCTCATAAAGCTGGTTGAGAGAATGCCAAGAATGTGCAAAGCTTCCATCAAGGCCAAGGGTGGCTACTTCGAATCTCAAATATAAAATCTATTTTGATTTGTTGAACCCTTTTTTGGTTATTCCATGGGTTATTTCATGCTTTTGATGTCTTCACTATTCTACAACATAGTAAAAATAAGGAGAAACCCTTGTGTAGGTGTCCAAATGTTTGACTGCTACTGTATGTGTAACTATTAACCCCAACCTGTTCAACTAATTTTGGAGTACTTCCCCTAGATCAGAATGTTACCACGCATCAGGCAAATGCAACAGCAGCTGCCTTGTCGTCTTTTTCTGGTAGTCTGAAATGCCAACTTCCTTTATGCAGTGGGTTAAGGAGGTGATGTCATCTCTGCCTCTAGAAAAGGTTTGGTGCACTTTGCTTGGGCGCCCTACAAAAGTCACGTCTGATCTAGTGGCCATATTGTGATACAGGTTTTTTTTCTTCTCCATTTTACATTTTTTTGTCTTTAATTTTCTGTGATATCTTTGTATGATGCCTTGGTGGGTGGAGTAATAATGGGTTGGGATTGTTGTGCTGTTTTCTTCCTGTTCAACTCAAAACACCAGTGGGAAAAAGTTAGTGCAGAACCCTTTTATGGGTCACTAGTAGGGGTGGGAGATATTTGGGGAGACCTCAATCTGATAATTATTTTGTACTGTTAATAACTAGGTAATTCCAGACTGTAAAATTGCTGTCCTAATTTAAAATAGTTGCCTTCTCATGAAATAATCTTAGTATGTTGAAAAAACAAGGCTTATACGGAACCCAAAACGGCTGCGCTATCGTGCATAAGTTTATTTTGTCCCCCGACATCAAACGCAATCATGATACACAGGTTTAAAATGTCAAACTGAACCAATGACATTCATTTGGGGACAGGTCAAAGCATTAAACCCGTATGGCTATTTAGCTTCCACTTGCTAGCTAATTTGTCCTATTTAGCTAGCTTGCTGTTGCTAGCTTATTTGTCCTGGGATATAAACATTGAGTTGTTATTTGACCTGAAATGCACAAGGTCCTCTACTCCGACAATTAATCCACACATAAAAATGTCAACCGACTCGTTTCTAGTCATCTCTCCTCCCAGGCTTTTTCATCTTTGAACTTATATGGTGATTGGCATCTACACTTTCATAGTATTGCCACAACAACCGCCAAAAGTTAGGCTTTCAATCACCCATTTGGGTATAACCAATGAGATGGTACCTGCTTCTGTAAACCAACGAGGAGATGGGAGAGGCAGGACTTCCAGGCGGATTCAGATGCTCGTTGGGGCGCGCCAGCAGTGTGGGTACAATAATTGAATAACATGTATTCCTACATTTATTTTGCATTGCGAGCGGTGTAGTCAGGGTATTAGTTGATTAATTTAAAGTCATTTTCAACATATTGATACAGCCTAACTGCTAAAACTGCAGTTTGGATTTGTAAAGTTCAAATTGATAGTCATGCACAATATATTGTCACTGTCAAATATCACTATTTGATTTAATCGTATATCGGCCCAATCCATGTCTAGTCAACGCGGGTTACCAATTCTTTAAGTCGGCTACGGTTGCTGAGCTGATGGATACTGGCTCCATGAACTTTCTTCTATATTCTTCTATATATTTCTTCTACATGAACTTTCTTCTATATAGCAAGCAAAACTAATCATGCTCACCCACGTAAATATGAGCAAAAACTATTGCTGCTTGGTCTGACGTTATCTCTGTCCTGTCTCCCGCTCCTAGCGACATCCAGAGCAGGCCGCATCAACTTTTCCAACCGAACGACACAATGCCTTTTTTTTTTTTTTTTTTTTCCTTTTTTCCCAGTCAAGGAGGCAGCAGAGCAAGTCTGTGGAGACGACTCTGATTCATCATTTCCCCATCTGCCAAAGCAATGATGTGGGAAACATTGGAATACCAAGCTACCTGGAATATTATGAATGTATCTGCCTGCCTTGTGCCTACAGAGTTGGAAAATATTGCTTTGCACTTTGGCGGTGCCAGATATGTTTATTTTGTTATAAAAGTGCATTAGGAAGGCCATAAGCTGCACCTGCACGTGTTGAAGGCTACAAGTATGGATTCCATTCTTCAGTAGCATTTCGTCCATTATGATCCCATTCGGAGAATGGACGAATTTAAAAAGCCCATAGATTTAATCAGCAGATGCTAGCTAACTGGACCCGTTTGACAGAGTTAATGTTTACAAATGTGGGCTTCTCCCATGACTGCTGGAGCTGGCACGTTTATCACTTCACTTCAGCTCCCTCTGTCTGTTTTGTTTTCAAGGGGATAGACTGAAAGACTAATTCAAAAGTACTTTTGAATAAGAAAAGGTGTCCTTGGATTCATTCTGCCGTTTCAATTTCAGCTTTTGTAGGAATTCTGCACCTGGTTACCTCCTGGCTAACACAGTGGATGTTATTTTTGGTTGGCATCAACAAACAGTAAAAAAATTAAATAATGATAACTTAGTCAAAGGCCTTATTCTTTGGGGCTGTTGGATCACCAACTTATCCTCCAGTGATGGTAAGGCCCATTTTAGGATATCCAGCCATCCCTCAAGTGCTTGAACTCCAAAAGACTCAAGCTACCCCCACCCCACCCTCTCTCGAAACCACAACAAAACATTGGTTGATTGGCATCTAGGGTCTTTTACACCCTGAGGCCACATGTCTGCCATTTTTGTTTTAAGTGTCGAATTGGCATCAGTCGGGAACAATTTCAATTCCGCAAAATGAATTGAACAACCGACATGGTAAAGAAATATTCTGGATTGAAATGAAACTGACCCTAACACTGATTTGCACAGGGCTGAAAGACAGGTGGTCCCAGGGGTTTCTAACTGTAGCCTATGAGCAGTGGTCTGCTAGTTGCAAGGAATTGACAAACCCCAGATGGTCAAGCCAGTGGCTCTCCATCACCTGTGACGATACAGTTGACTGTTTCTAATGCCATCGTTGTCCATATTTTATGCTTCCTTCAAGGAATACTGAATATGAAAAATGAAGGACCATATTTGTAGCATCGCGATGGTGTCGTTCACCCTGGAGGTGTTGTGGTGAAGGACCACAGCCACTCGGCAGCAGTGGCCGCCCTCTGCTCTGCTCCTTCAGGGAGTATTTAGCTCAGAGAGCGAGCACTTTGGCTGCCAGAATAACCGGCACATCACTCTTCCCCTCCGAGAGATGAAACCCAATACCGTCCGTATCGTATTCTGCACTGCTGCTGTCACATTAGCAATGCAGTGAGTGTGTGCGTGCACCAGGCCCATTGTCATTCATGTGATTGATTATCGGGGAAGCTGGGCAAGAGGAGACGTTTATCCATTAAAGCAGCAGTCCAAGCCCTCTCTCACCTCTCTCTATTTCTATGGCCAGCCTGTCTTCTGCACACCTCTGTTTGGGGATGGGCATAAACGCATTCTCTGTGACCTTGGTGATGTTTGGCATGCACCATGCACCCAATCTGTCTCTTCGCTTGTTTACAGGAAATTTGCATTTGACTGCCGCAGTTGTGGTTTCCGAAAGTTTTTTTTTTTTTTAGTCTCTGAGCGATCTGCAGGCCTCCCAGATAAAACGAGCACGGTACAAACGGGATCTCATCTTTTCATTCGTCTGAATTTCCTTCCTTTCTTTCTCTACTCTCTTTAGTGAAAATACTTGCGCACACTCCAACCAGCTCAGACAAGGGGGATGTTTTCGAAGACTCCTTCGGCAAGAGCTGTGGCATATTGCAGTAAATTTGCTTATGTCCATAAATGCACCCCCCCCCCCATTTTTTTAGAAGTATGGATATAATTTATTCGTGTCATAATGCCTTCGCCCCATCTGCTACTGGGACTGCGGGCAGCTGGAAGCCCCAAACAGCTGCCAACGTGTTTCCTGTCAGCCCAGCTCTACTGGGGATAGAGAGCAGGGGAGAGGAGAGCTACTTCTGTCTCTACAGGAATAGAGGCTAGACTAGAATTACCAAGTCCCTCTCTCTTTAGGAATAGAGGCTAGATTAGATCTAGCCCCAGACTCTTTAGCAATAGAATTCAGATTAGAGCCACCAGCCTGGATAAATTGCATATATTGTCTAAGGCTAAGTTGTAGATGTGCTCTTTCTCTATAGACCTATAGGTTTAGATTTAGTCTTTTTTTTTTTTTTACATTTTACCTTTATTTAACCAGGCAAGTCAGTTAAGAACACATTCTTATTTTCAATGACTGCCTGGGAACAGTGGGTTAACTGCCTGTTCAGGGGCAGAACGACAGATTTGTACCTTGTCAGCTCGGGGGTTTGAACTCGCAACCTTCCGGTTACTAGTCCAACGCTCTAACCACTAGGCTATGCTGCCGCCCCGATTGTCTCAATGCTGAACTAAAGAATAAATACAATTTGTATTTGTCACATGGTTCGTAAGCAACCGGTGTAAGCTAACAGTGCGACTCTTTATTACGGGCCCTACCCGAAATGCAGAGGGGTAAAAATGGGAAAATAAGACAAGGAATAATTACACAATGAGTAACGATAACTAGGCTATTTACATATACAGGGTACCAGTACAGAGTTGATGTGCTGGGGTTTGGGGTAATTGAAATAGATGTGTACATATAGTGTGGGTTAGTGCTGAGCGATTTAGCCGAAATTAAACTAATTGGTCAACGTCGGTTCAATTCCACTGAACAAAGGCATAAACTTAACATGTAAAGTGTTACTGGAAAAAAGTTCCCAGAAATGTTCCATAAGCACAAATAGCTTGTTTCTTTCAAATGTTGTGGACAAATTTGTTCACATCCCTGTTAATTAATGAGCATTTCTCCTTTGCCAAGATAATCCATCTACCTATATCAAGAAGCTGATTAAACAGCATGATCTTTATGATCTTTTTTGTGCACCTTGTGCTGTGGACAATAAAAGGCCACTCTAACATGTGTAGTTTTGTCATACAACACAATGCCACAGATGTCTCAAGTTGGGGGAGTGTGCAATTGGCTTTCTGACTACAGGAATGCCCACCAGAGCTGTTGCCAGAGAATTGAATGTTCCATAAGCTGCCTCAAGTCATTTTAGGGAATTTGGCTGTATGTCCAACCGGCCTCACACCCGCAGACCACTTGTATGGTGTCGTGTGGACGAGCGATTTCCTGATGTCAACGTTGTGAAGAGAGGGCCCCATGGTGCGTTTATGGTATGGGCAGGCATAAACTATGAACAAACGCAATTGCGTTTTATCAATGGCAATTTGAATGCACTTACCGTGACGGGATCCTGAGGCCCATTGTCATGCCTTTCATCCGTCGCCATCACCTCATGTTTCAGCATAATGCACAGCCGCATGTCGCATGGATCTGTACAGTTCCAGGAAGCTGAAATTGTCCCAATTGTTTTCATAGCCTTCATACTCACCAGAAATGTCGCCCATTGTGCATGTTTGGTATGCTTTTGATCAACATGTACGACAACGTGTTCCAGTTCTGGCCAATATCCAACAACTTCGCACCGCCATTGAAGATGGGTGGGATAGCATTCAACAGTCCACAATCAACCGCCTTATATGCAGATGTCGCACTACCTTTTTAAGTATCGGTGACCAACAGATGTGTATATCTGTATACCCAGTCATGAAATCCATTGATTAGGGCCTAATGAACTTATTTCAAATGACTGCTTCCTTAAATGAACTAACTCAGTCAAATCCTTGAAATTGTTGCATTTATATTTATATTTTTTATTTTGTTCAGTATATATATATATTTTTTTCTATGATCTCAATGTGCACATTGCACAATTTCTTTTGAGATGCATCCTGCCTGAACTGTGCGACGTAGTTTCCAACAAGCCAATTTTCTACCTAGTTTAGTGCATTGAATGTGGTAATTAACTACAATGACCATAATCCATTGCGCATCTACTTGTCCGGTCTGTTTTTATTTTACGCCTCCTACGGAAGAGAGAAGAATGCATGATCATGAGGGTACTGCGATCGGTTTGTTTTAAGCCGTCAAAGTATGCCTGCCTGCCTTTGAAGAACTAGAATGTAGTGATGTTGTCAGGCCACATAGGCAGCAGCTCGATGAGTTGTCTTGGAATTAAATAATAGTCATCAAATAAAACAAATGTAATATATAAACAGGAATATTTTATTAGTCATGTGAATTAATAATTGGTAAGCAGTCACTAGCATCATGAGACTTTTATTAATGTTTTATTCTGTTAATGCATTCAACCCAAATAATCTAACTGAACCAACCTCAAAAAGCTAATCGCTCAGCACTAGTGGGGATCAAGTGACTAAACAATAATAAATAGTAGCAGCAGCATATGTTAGTATACAAAGAGGTAGCTAGCTGTTGGGCTAACTATTTAGCAGTCTTATGGCTTGGGGGTAGAAGCTTTAAGAAAAGTATTAAGCTAGCAATAGCCGTACTGTGATAGAGATAATGACTATGGTGGGGAACGGCAGGTGTAATGGTTGGGGCAACTTGTGGAAGACATCTTTTTGTTCACATCTTTTACAAAAACTGTTTTAACCCTAAAGTCGTTATGTGATCAGCATTTTTGTTTTCCGCTGCTGCTGAAAATATTTAATGATCTTATTCCGTCTCTTCTCCTGGCAGCATTCCCCTTCAGATCCATCATCCGTGACGACAGCTTCCGACAGGACATCCGCCTCGGGGGCGAACCTCCAGCCAGCCTACCGTGACCAGCAGCCCACGGACACAGAGCAGAAGCCAAAAAAGAAGAAGAAGAAGAAAGCCAACGTGATTGAGAAGGGTGGAGAGGGGGAGAAGGGTGGAGAGGGGGAGAAGGGTGGAGAGGGGGAGAAGAAGCAGAAGAAGAAGAAGAAGAAGAAGAAAGGCGTTATGGAGGAAGGTGACGAGGAGAGGAAGCCAGACGTCGGGGACAGCTGCGGGACTGAGGTTGACCCTCTGACAGGCGCCCTGGAGGAATCGCCGGCGGCGAATAAGAAGACCAAGAAGAAACCAAAGGACAAGGAGCCTAAAGAACCCAAACCACCCAAGACACTGAAAATGCCCAAGACCCCCAAAGAGCCCAAGGAGAAGAAGGCCAGGAGCACCACTCCTAAGGCCAAGATGCCCAAGAAGCACAGGTAGGTTACATCTGCATTACTTGACCTGAATGTAGGCTACATCACTCTAGTAGAGGCTTCCCTATTAATAGCAGCACTACATTTAGATGATAGGCTACATCTAGGCAAGGCACATACCTCTACATAAGCTGCTCTCTAACTACTGTTATTGAATACCTTGCTGATTTCAGTCTGTGTGTTCAGGTCAGTATTTATGCTTTTAGTACTTAGTTGGTTAAACCTTGCTCTTCAATCACGTGACCAGACGAGTAGTGACGTCCGGTGTCTTGGCACATGTCGGCAGGGGCACTGGTTGGTTAGGTGATCATTCAACTCGGTGAACTAGCTATGCCGCTGGTGTGGTGGAGTGTCCATGGGTTTGTGAGTGTACATTGTGAATTGTGTAGCAGCCATCTATTGAAGTTAGCGGCAACAGTAGTAGCACACCAAGTTGCTGCCAAACCAAGCTGAGAGCTTTGGAGCGTTGGCTTACACATCGATGGGAACCTTCCATCCTCATGCTTTAGTGGGAACATGTTGGTTGGCCTTTAGCATTCAGTCATAATCTAACAAAATCTCCAGTCAACTTAACCTATGAGGTAGAAATTGCGTGAACCTGAGTGATTAATCTAGGGCTGGAGATGGATGGAGGAGTTCCTTCATGTTACCTGGTCTGTCCATCTCAAACACCATGTCACAGACGCTGTTGGCTTCTCTCTCCCTCTCTCTTTTCTCTGTCTATCACACGGCTTCAGGAGCCCGTAGCATGCTAAAGACCCCATGTCTCGGTCTACCTCCTCTCTCTCTCCTCTCGCTCTCTGCCTCCTTGGGTGGAAATGCAAAGCAGGTGGGCAGAGCCAGTGAGCGATCTGGCCTTTTCATTGTGGAGGTAGTAACATGAGCTGCCTGAGGAATGTGTCAGCAGAGCCCCCCCACCCCTCCTTCCTCTATCCCGCTGCCCTCATCCCCCTCTCTTCCCCTACTCCGCAGTACTGTCACTCCTCCTGCCGCTTGGCCCCTTTCATCCAGAGGAAGAGGGAGGGGCTAGAGACGCCAGTCAGCCCCCGCATCTGCGGCCCAGCACCGGAGCAGGGGTCAGCAGAGGGGGAGGTGTGTGTGTGAGAGGAAGCGAGCGGTGGGGGGAAGGAAAAAAGATTCATGTCTGGCTGTGTGGTAGAGGGAAGTGAGTGTGTTTCTGTTTGTGTGTGTGTGTGCGCCTAGAGGGGGAGGAGGTAATCTTGTGGCGTAAAATGGCCGCTAATGGTAATCAAGGCCATGCGGCCTCATTTAGCCACCAAGCCTGACTCCAGCACCGGAAGGAAGCCCTGGGAGAAAGGCTCTTGTCTCTAGGAGCTAAATTAGCTCCAATCAATTGCTGCCAACTCCCTTCTCCACTAGTGTTGCACGGTATACCTAAATGTACAGATGTTTTCGATACTAGAACATGAAAAACAGGTTGGTACTAGAATTTGTTCTTTCAAAGGTGGTACTTTCAAATGTCTCACGTCATAGACTCAAGCCATATGAACTTCTCACGGGGCTAGTAACAAGCTAGCCAGGCTACTTGCGCATGCAGCCGACACAGTGCAAGCCACTTTTGAGAAGCAAACGAGGGGAGAGGGCAAATGCCGACCGCATTGGCTTCTAACTAACAGACCTCCACACCCGCAGCTTGTTGACAAAACTGGCTCCAAAAGTGAACTACGGGAATACTTTGCTTACACAACCGATGAGGGCAAGCCTCCCGAAACTGCGAAAGGTGTTAAAAGCAGTGCAGTGCAAACAAAGGGAGGTTTAGTTGCAAAACGACAAAAAAATTACAATATGATTATATCCCAAAAGTCATGTGAAATGCACTCACACCTTACATATATTGCTGTCATAGTTAACGTTAGTCCGACTTCGTGTTTGTCTGGGCTTTCTACCATTAGACAGCCAACTGCACTGGGTGGGGCATTGCACCCTGGGAGTTGAAATACACCCTGGGAATCGTAGTGTGCCATGTAAAGTCCATTGTATTTGTGTGACGTCTAGACTACAACAATAGAGATGCTTCAGAAATGAACTTAAGTGTTTGTCGTTTTGGAATTAAACTGTTCATGTAATACATTAAATGATTTAGCTGTCACAAATAATGTTATCTTAAGTGTAATGAATGTCATTTGACCTAATATTATGGTCATAGATGAGCAAATTAACCCCGCGATGTATCAAATGACATTTTAAAACACTTTAGATGTAATTGTACAATTATTCTAATATGGTATGTTAAGTTTCTTATTTAATATGGTGTTTAATTCTTTTCCAATAAATTGAAAATAGAATAGAAATGTTCTTTGTTATTTTTGTTATACTAGTTATCAACATTGTTAAAAAATAAATAAAATAAAGCCTAGTGGTTATTCAGTAACTTTAGCTAATACTCATTAGTTTTTTTTGCTGTGCTATGGTTTTGGTGTTATCAATTTATTGTTGACTATCTTGATACTAAACCTTGTATCAGTCAGTCTGGTATTGTGAGAGCACCATTCTTCATAACCTTCCTCCATTTTGTGATGGCTAGGCCAATGGGTTAATTTAGCATGATAATGGTGGCAGCTCATTCACTCAACTTCCACCCTGTAATGGTGGACTAAACATTCTCCCAGTCTTAAGGCAGAAGTTTTCTACTCTGTCCAGATCAGAGATTAGACGTCCTCCACCCCAACCCTGGCCTCAACCATGAGGTGGGAGCAATAGAACTGATCCTAGATCTGCCTGCCCAGACCTACACTGTCTAACTTGGTCTTGGCCAATGGCAATTTCATCTGTCCACAGAGGGTTGCTCTCTGAGCACACGGAGGGAACCTCCGTGTCTGAATTTCTCTGGTCTAAAGTGGCTTTCTCAACCCGGTCTCCTTTTGTTACACTTTTTAATTTTAGATAAACACCCTAAAAATCCTATGTGTTTTGATACACTGGTTAGGTTAAAGTACCTTTCATGATAGGATAGGCGAAAGCAATATGGTAGAAGCCATATCTGAATAAGTCATGAGTACAGCTGAAACGGAGCAGACCTCTCCTTTTGCACTGTGTAGAGATACTCAGTTTGGCTCGAGTCCATGTGCTCATTTTCTGTCCCCTGCTTCCCTAGCCAGCATCACTGACATGGATGGAGTGAGGGGCTTCAGGAGAGAGTGAGCCAGTGGCTGGCAGGCAGAAGGCTGTCTTTTGACCTTGTGTTTCTGTGCTCGGTCATCCTGGGAGAGAGTGGCGCTATTAATAGCTACACCCTCTCCTGCATCGTTGCTCCTCTCGCTGCCACACCCGTGTGTGTGCAACATGGGGTGTGTGCTGGCAGATTTGTTTGCTGTACACACAGCCGTCAGGAAGAGGGAAGCACACGTGCAGCACATCACATTGAGCGTGTTTGTGGCTCTCCCTTAATACAAACAGACTGTGTTAACCCTCGAAACGTGTGATACCACAACGTCTCCTTCATACTGAAAGGACAGAAGGGCCTTCCTCACTCTCAACACACCGGACCATTTATCTTAATCTGCTGCCTACTCGCTCTGCATCGAGGCACCTCCCCTTCCAAGCCAGTCACATGACTGAGAACCTTCCCTTATTAATGTCTCCATAGAGTTATTGCCGGCACTCTGCTGAAGCCGTGTGTGTGTGGGTACTCCTGTGTGCATTCATTGGCCTTTGCAAGTATGCTAAAGCTGTGTGTGTGTGTGCCCGGGGAGAAAGTGTCAGGGGGTCCAGCTGTGTATGACTCATCTCACCAGCGGACGGCAGGTGTCCTATAACTCTCCCTCCCTCCTCCGACCTTCTCCTCACTCTATTCCCTCTCCTCCTCCCGTCTCCTCGCTGTCAGCATGGACCATCACACGCACACACACTGAGCAAAGTCACACACCCACCACTGCTGGAGGACCACATGCCTAAATGCCATTCAGTACACCCCAGAGACCAGATTCATTTCAGTGGTGCAGTTGGAACAAATCCTGCTTGTTAATGCAGTTACAACACCATCATGGCCGACTGGTATTTTGGTACTACACACGCCATCTTATGAAACGTCATGTTTTGTTGCCCTTGTGCTGTATCTATAACAGCGTTGGTTAGCGGTGTTAGCCCTCTGTGTTTCTGCCTCACTACCTCCCTCCTCCTCTGGGTGCATACACACACAGCCCCAGAGCCCTTCCTTGAACCCTGCCCACAATACCTTGTGACTGGAGGATGAGATGGAGTAGGAGACTGATGAGGGGGTGAAGAAGATGAGGAGATGGTTGTGAAAATTGAGTGAATGAGACGATGAGTGGTGAGGGAAGGAATGGAGACTTGATAGAGGGGTAGAAAACGGAGGCAGGAGAAGAGATTGAAAGGTGGACCAAAGGGAGAAGAGAGGGAAGTGGAAAAGAGATTGAAAGAAGGGATGATGAAACTGGTCACTAAGATGGCCCGGTAGCATGAGAAAGGAAGATGGCGTCTGATGATGGACATTGGAGGAGCTGGCCCAGAAGAATGAGTGGAGTATGGACAGGGGGAAAATAGAGTAAATCTGTGGACGAGGGGGAAAGAGATGGGGAAGCTTATGGGCAATTCAACAGTTATGGACGTATGACACTCAGATTTTTCACTTTTAAAATGTAGTTTAACGAAGCATACCACTCTATGCACAAGGACTACTTAAACAATTTACACAGGAACACATTTACTTGAACAGTGCAGATGCAAAATTTGGTAACAGAATGACGGCATTCTGTTAACAAATTTTGCATCTGTGCCAGTCAAGTAAACGTGTACTTGCTACATTTTCTGTGTAAATTCTTAAGTTGTATTTCGTCATGGAGTTGGATGGTTTGTTCAACTTTGAAATCAAATGGTTTTGTTTGGCATACATTTTAAATAGAAAAATTGGAGTCTCAGTATAATTACCTTTCTAAACAATTACCCTTCTAAACAAGATGAGGGAAAGGGGGAGAAGCAAGGGAGGGGAGGCCCTGGAGGAGGGGAGGCCACGGAGGAGGAGAGGCCGGGGAGGCCAAGGTAGGAGATGGAGAGGCCGGGGAGGGGAAGAGAAAGCAAGGAGAAGCTTTAGAGGAGAGGCGTGATCGAGGGAAAGAAGAAAAGGAGAAGAGAGAGGGAGACTGACTGAGTAGAGCAGATGGCTCCAGCCGGTGGCGTCCAGCCAAAGGAACAGGTGCGGGTCATGTGACCGCCGGTTACCAGGGCGATGTGATTGCTCTTGGCGTGCAAATGAAAGGAGAGGGGGGCCCTAGAGGGGAGGGAGGGAGTAAGGGGGAGAGAGAAAGGCAAGAGGGGGGTTGACTGCCCACCCCCTGGGCTTTGTGTAATCTGTGGCAGCCGCGGAGCTGTGTGTGTGTGTGTGTGTGTGTGTGTGTGTGTAGTACACACAGTGGAAAGAGAGGAGACAACACCCCTTCTCTCTCTCCCTCCCTCCCTTCTCTCCCCCTCTTCTCTTTCATGTTTTAACCCTCTGTCCTCCAGCCTCGAGGAAAGGACCTCAAACTGTTAATTCAAAACATGGCCTCTCCAAGATGGTTACTTACTAGAAATCCCAAATGACATCCATCTTCTTGTGTATCGTACAACTTTGAAACCACCGGTTCATCTGCTGAGTTCTCGTTGTGTACAGGGTGATTTGTTGATTGTTCCAACGGTCATGAAAATGGTCTCCTAATGTTCTTATGCTATGGTAACAGCCTTGATATTGGGAGCAGATTATGATAAGAGGTTGTCCCTCATGTTGTGAAGGTAATTATACTTTTGCCATTGTTGACTTTAGACTATCAGAGACCCAGATGACCGAAAGCTGGCGGCAATGGCTTTTTATGTGCAATACACAGTGGTGGTGATAGGAGATGGTGTTCAGACTCACTCTTCTTTCTCTTTATTATCCATCTCCTCTCACACATCTCATTTATCATCACTCATCATTATCCCCCCTTCCTCTCCTGTCGCTCTCTTTCACCCTTCTCCTCATCCCTCTTCATCCCTTCTTCCTCCAGCACTAAGAAGGTGGAGGCAGCAGAGGGCAGTGGCAGCAGTGTGAAGGAGACCAAGAGGAAGAGAGAACCCTCAGTGTCGGTCAACTCAGATGTGGAGAAGTCACCCCCACCTCCCTCTGATGAGGAGGATGACGACGGTGTCCAGGTACACACACACACAGTAACGTCAGTTGTTCATACAGAGTAACATCAGTGGTATAGTACAGACAGACAAACGCACACTTTCCAACAATGTCAACCCTGCTAGAAGCTACCAAATAACCCCCATGCTAATTTATTGACTTCATTCTGGTCTTAATATGGATTTAATAATACAGCCGTATGGATGATGGCTGAACTAAAGGGGCCAGATGAAGTCTTATGTATGCATCCCAAGTGGGACCCTATTTCCTAGATGGGCCCTGATCTACCGGGTGTTCAGCCACAGGCCCTGGGTGTTAAATTATTAACTTCATCTGGTCCCGGTGTTTTTCAGGAGTGAATACAATAAAAAATATCTTAATGCGAGATGCTCACTCAAACATAAACACACTACCCTGCTCTGAGCCAGGCAAATGGGAGCTGTTAGCTGCAAAGGACTTCACCAACCCAAACATCCAGGTGACCCAGCCGTCTGACACTGAGGCATTGTCCAATTTCCACCACTCTTAAATAGTAGGCACGGCCTGACGGATGTAATACCATGATTGCAGCAGGCATGATTTAGCCCGTTAGAGCGCAGAAGAGAGGGTCTGCCCTGCGCTAGAGTGTGGCTGTGTGGCTGGGTACCTCGGTTCGACTGGGCTTGCGGATTGTGGAAGCTAGAATTTTTTTTTTTAAATATTTTTTTACTTGATTGATCATATCCGCAATAGAATGCAAATGTTTTTAAAAAACACTCATTCACCTCAATTTCCACCCTGGTTTTATTTTGTCAATCTCGTTTTTGGGATTGACGGGCTAGCGCGGTACTGTAAAGTACAATTGTTCACTTATCACCTTCCTCTCTCCCTCGTCCTTCTCTCTGTCCTCTCCCGTCTCTATAGAAGCGGCGCTCCAGTCGTCAGGTGAAGAGAAAGCGCTACACCGAGGAACTGGAATTCAGGATCTCGGATGAGGACCATGATGGAGACTCCCCGGCTCCCAAGTCCCCCTCCACTAACTCTGAGCAACAGGTCAGCACCAAAGGAGAGGCAGAGCGAGGTGCTCTGGCGTGTGTGTGTCAGAAGGAACTTGTCAGACTGAGAGCCAAAGTGTGTCAGATCATCTCTCTGTTTTGTCTGCGGATAGATTTGTGCTCCCTGCCCTCCATTACTTAGGCCTGCTAATGTTGTTCCATCTGTGTGACTGTAGGAGGTGGTGGAGACAGAGGGGCCTGTGGTGGAGAAGATCATGGCCATGCGCATGGGGAAGAAAGAGGTGAGGATCGTGCGCGCGCACACAACACTCACAGCTGCGTCTCTGGAGAGAAAATGGGTACCGGCACCCCTGCCCTGGCGTCATCTTAACAACCGCTGCTCGACCAGCTCTAAACAGATTATACTCGCGCTCATCCTCCCTCTGAGACAGACGCTTCATAGACCAGTCTAGCGGGGGTGTGGAATGAAGCCGGTTAGAGTTGTGTGGACTTGGGTCTCTGGGCTTGTGGGTTGGACTAGTAATTTGATTAGACCAGACGTTCGCAACCCTGGAGTTGACATGAGCCTTGAGTCTCTTTTGCATTAAAGTCTAGATACTTCCATTGTGACTGTATCCCTTGTTGGCAGTGACGGGGCTATGCTGTACTCCTGCAGTAGTGGCAGTGTAGGGAATTGAAGTATAAGGCTGTCTAGCGCTTTGTGTTCCCCCAAGACCGGCTGGTTTTATGTGGTACATTACACTCCAGACAGGGTGTGTGTGTGAGGGAGTTGTGTGTGTGTGTGTGTGTGTGTCTGTCTGTCTTCGGGGTGTGTGTTTCTTCATTCCATTTCAAAAGCTGCTCCAAAACAAAGCTTAGTTCACCTCTGCCAAAAACAATACGAACACTCGTGCAGGCTGGCTGGCGGCTGGGACTCGAAGTAAGGCAGCTGCGAATGGGTTACCCCCCCACCTTGCAAGCACGCACACACTCTGCCTGAGGAAATGCTAGTTTGGCGTCTGTCGTAGCGCTGTGGTTTTGGCAGGAAGCCAGGCCTCGGGTCAGCTCTCTGTGAATGGAACCGTGTGCGTGTAGTGTGGCTGTGTGTGCATAGAAGTGATTCATGAGTCATCTTCAGCACCACACAGTAGAGATGGTTGGTCTTTAATGGGGGTGGTGGGCTATTGTCAGTTCTCTTCTCCACTACAGTACAGAGAAACAATTGTTATTAGACTTTACTAATATGTTAGAGAAAACAGGGGCCTGGATTTAGTTTTTTATTTTTAAATCAGCGAATCACGCTCAAGGACAAACATTGCATCTTAACCCAAAACTCACACTCTTATCTCCCAACTGTAATCCACAACAGTTTACACAGATATTTACGTCTTGTTTGTTTTTTCACAGGTGGAATCGGGAGAGGAAATGGAAGTGGAAGAATTCTATGTGAAGTTCAAGAGTTTGTGAGTGACCAAAGTACCGACACACTACGATACAAGGCCTTAGTTCACCGTGTCATTTGATTACCTCAAGCTTTTGGGGGAGGAAATGGAGGATAAATGGCATCGTAATAAAACTTATCTAATACACGTTCTGTAAACCACAGGACTACTGTTTGGATTAAGATTATAATATAATGCTCTAATTCTCTAGATTAGCTCATTTTTGGTAGTGTGTGTGTCTGGTATATGGTGTGTGTATCATGGCATGTCTGTTATGGTATTTGTGTCATGGTTTATGGCGTGTGTGTGTAACTGTGTATTTCTCCCTCTCTGTGTAGCTCCTACCTGCACTGTCGCTGGGCAGATCTGGAGGAGCTGGAGAAGGACAAAAGGATCCACCAGAAGGTCAAGCGGTTCAGGGCCAAGCAGGCCCTCGCCACCTTCGTAACAGAGGTCAGTCCTGCACCTTTATCTTCCCCACTGTTTGGCTGCCATTTTGTGTCTGTTTTAACACGCGTTGTACAATCGGTTTCTTTCCTCCTACTTTCAACTTCAGAGGATTCAATAACATACGGTTATTTGGTTGGGTGAATGTTAGACTTTCTCTGCTCTTCACTCTTCGTGCCATCTTCATCTGCCATCATAATGGTCAGAAGCTAACCTTCTCTCATTCCCTCCCTCCTGCAGATGGATGACGAGCCTTTCAACCCGGACTATGTTGAGGTGGACCGGGTCCTGGACGAGTCGGAGAGCACAGATGAGAACGGCGAGGTTTGTTCCTTCTCTTTCTTTTCTACCTGTCTCTATGGCCTTTAAATGGCCTCCAAAGGTGGATAGGTTTGGTTATGTCCTTGACTTATCCTTGTTTTGAAGTTCATTGGCTCAACATTCCTTTTAAGTTCAGACCAAACGTTGGTTGCCCTTTCCTTTCATGTTGGAGTCACAGAAAGATACACTAACCCTCTCTCTAACTCTCCTCTTTCCCCAGCCTGTCAACCTGTACCTGGTGAAGTGGTGCTCCCTGCCCTATGAGGACAGCACGTGGGAGCTGAAGGCCGACATTGACCTGGCCAAGATCGAGGAGTACGAGGCCGTCTCGGCCCGCCAGCCCGAGACAAAGCGCGTGGTGAGTATTAAAAACCTCCACACACACTTCCACTCTACAGACGCTCCTGCTACCTTTTTCTTACATTTTTTTTTATGGTCCCGGCCCTTTAACTTGGAGCCAGCAAGGCCACGCTCCTGCAGTCGCACGGAAACCACTAACGGCAGGCTTTTATTTGAAACAGGAGCGACCTCCCACTGACGGCTGGCAGAAATCCGAGAGTTCCAGGGATTATAAAAACGACAACGCACTCAGGGAATACCAGCTGGAGGGAGTGAACTGGCTGCTCTTCAACTGGTACAATACGTAAGGAGAAGTACTATAACGCTCTCTGTGTGTGCAAAGCTGTATGATGTATCTGTATGACTGCCTATTATACAACGTTTATAATTTAACAGTAGTATAATATACATGATATCGAGTCTAAAATGTGATTTTAAAAACCCCACAGGTACTCAATAACAAATACTTTGTATGTAATTGAGTATGTGGACATCCATTCAAATTAGTGGATTTTGCTATTTCACCCACACCCGTTGCTCACAGGTGTATAAAATCGAGGACACCGCCATGCAATCTCCATAGATAAACATTGGCAATAGAATTACCTTACTGAAGAGCTCAGTGACTTTCAATGTGGCATCGTCATAGGATGCCACTTTTACAACAATGCAGTTCGTCAAATTTCTGCCCTGCTAGAGCTGCCCCAGTCAACTGTAAGTGCTGTTATTGTGAAGTGGAAACATCTAGGAGCAACATCGGCTCAGACGTGAAGTGGTAGGCCACATAAGCTCACAGAACGGAACTGCCGAGTGCTGAAGCGCGTGGAACGTAAAAATTGTCTGTCCTTGGTTGCAAAACTCGCTACAGAGTTTCCATGGCTCAGCAGCCTCACACAAGCCTAAGATCACCATGCGAAATGCCAAACGTCAGCTGGAGTGGTGTAAAGCTCGCTGTCATTGGATTCTGGAGCACCAGACACGCATTCTCTGGAATGATGAATCACGCTTCCCCATCTTGGCAATTCGACTGAATAATCTGGGTTTGGTGGATGCCAGGTGAACACTACCTGCCGCAATGCATAGTGCCAGCTGGAAAGTTTGGTGGAGGAGGTATAATGGTCTGGGGCTGTTTTTCATGGTTCAGGCTAGGCCCCTTAGTTGCAGTTCTACACTACAGCATTTAATGAGTTTCTAGACGATTCTATGCTTCCAACTTTGTGGCAACAGTTTGGGGAAGGCCCTTTCCTGTTTCAGCATGACAATGCCCCCGTGCACAAAGCAAGGTCCATACAGAAATAGTTTGTCAAAATCGGTGTGGAAGAACTTGACTGGCATGCGCAGACCCCTGACCTCAACCCCATCAAATGCCTTTGGGATTAATTAAAATGCTGACTGCGTGCAAGGGTCTTATCGCTCAACATCAGTGCTCAACATCAGTGCCCGACCTCACTAATGCTCTTGTGGCTGAATGGAAGCAAGTCCCCACAGCAATGTTCCAACATCTAGTGGAAAGCCTTCCCAGAAGAGTGAAGGCTGTTATAGCAGCAAAGGGGGGACCTCCATATTGGAATGAGATTTTCGATGAACAGGTGTCCACATACTTTTGGTCATGTAGTGTAGATGCTATGTTTATCCAACACATTCACATGGAAAATACTTAAACATGTCACCGAACATGCGTGAATACAATCAACACATCCATTCCCCATAGGGTGTCCTCCAACCCATGTGTTATAGGGACATGTGTGTACCCAAGCTGTGCTTTTCTCACACTAATCATTAATGTGTGATCTACCGCTGTTGCACACGACACACTACTGCACGCACACACTGACACCCCTTCACCACACATACACACACAAACCCATCACCAGTGTAGCCTGCCTACCCCAATATATCAGTATAACACTATAGAAAAGCTTCCACACACACTCACTTCTTAATTTGAATGTCATTGATCTGCCATAACCGGGTTAGCTTAACTGTTCATTAGATTACTCACTAATGGAGTGAACAGAGTGAAGGACACACTATTGCCCATATAGTGGACTACTTGGCCGAAGGCAGGGCACTATATAGTCAATAACGTGTCATTTGAGACGCTATCCCGGTTACATCTCATTCATTGCATTGTTTTCTCTCCTTTCTTTACTCCTAACTGCACATTTGGATAACTCACTGCCGCTAATAGTCACTGAGGACTCACTGCCGCTAATAGTCACTGAGGACTCACTGCCGCTAATAGTCACTGAGGACTCACTGCCGCTAATAGTCACTGAGGACTCACTGCCGCTAATAGTCACTGAGGACTCACTGCCGCTAATAGTCACTGAGGACTCACTGCCGCTAATAGTCACTGAGGACTCACTGCCGCTAATAGTCACTGAGGACTCACTGCCGCTAATAGTCACTGAGGACTCACTGCCGCTAATAGTCACTGAGGACTCACTGCCGCTAATAGTCACTGAGGACTCACTGCCGCTAATAGTCACTGAGGACTCACTGCCGCTAATAGTCACTGAGGACTCACTGCCGCTAATAGTCACTGAGGACTCACTGCCGCTAATAGTCACTGAGGACTCACTGCCGCTAATAGTCACTGAGGACTCACTGCCGCTAATAGTCACTGAGGACTCACTGCCGCTAATAGTCACTGAGGACTCACTGCCGCTAATAGTCACTGAGGACTCACTGCCGCTAATAGTCACTGAGGACTCACTGCCGCTAATAGTCACTGAGGACTCACTGCCGCTATAATAGTCACTGAGGACTCACTGCCGCTATAATAGTCACTGAGCACTCACTGCCGCTAATAGTCACTGAGGACTCACTGCCGCTAATAGTCACTGAGCACTCACTGCCGCTATAATAGTCACTGAGGACTCACTGCCGCTATAATAGTCACTGAGCACTCACTGCCGCTAATAGTCACTGAGGACTCACTGCCGCTAATAGTCACTGAGCACTCACTGCCGCTATAATAGTCACTGAGCACTCACTGCCGCTATAATAGTCACTGAGCACTCACTGCCGCTATAATAGTCACTGAGCACTCACTGCCGCTATAATAGTCACTGAGCACTCACTGCCGCTATAATAGTCACTGAGCACTCACTGCCGCTATAATAGTCACTGAGCACTCACTGCCGCTATAATAGTCACTCCCTTTCATCATGTTCATAATGTTTCTCCCCCTCCCAGACGGAACTGCATCCTAGCAGATGAAATGGGCCTGGGCAAGACCATTCAGTCAATCACATTCCTCTATGAGATCTACCTGAAGGGGATTCACGGGCCCTTCCTGGTCATCGCCCCCCTCTCCACCATTCCAAACTGGGAGAGGGAGTTCCGCACCTGGACCGAACTAAACGTGATCGTCTACCATGGCAGCCAGGCCAGCCGCAAGACCATCCAGGCCTACGAGATGAACTACCGTGACGCGCAGGTACGTTTTGACCGTAACGTGGTCGTACTTTAACCATGACCTAACCACAGAACAACTATAAGACCATCCAGGCCTACGAGATGAACTCCTGCGGCGCATATGCGTGACCATACCTTAATTTAACCTGACCGTAACATGACCATCAAGGCCAGACGCACAGGTAACGAGAACTTAATGTAACGATAATCCCAAGCACACCATGACCTTATTCTATCACAACTTTAGCATTGCATAACAAACATGACCTCACAACACGCTTAGCCCTAAGTGAGACTATAGTACGGTACACTCGGTTCTTCACCCTAATCTAAGAATAATCCCGCAGTAAGCACTTTTAGATAGACTGTCAGGTACTTAACCTCATTAACCAGAGAGCCACACTGACCTTACCAGACCGAATAAAGACTACAGTGACCGAAATGTGACCGTAACCTACTCCAATAACTATTTTAAATGTGTTAACCCAGCGGTTCACCGTCTTTTCTGATCTGGTGAACACCACATTACTGTCGAAAGTTCGCAGAGTTATGGAATTTGTACCAAAATATCTTGCCGGCCAAATTGAGTCAATTTTATCTGTAAATGTAACAGATTAAAGGCCTAATAATAATAATAATAATAATATTATTATTACAATTAGCATTGTGAAAAGTAATGTAATATGAATTACAATACCTTTAATAGTCCCAACTTTCATTTTTGGCAACAACAAAAAAGAATCATAACAAAATTTGAGGACCATCTGCAGTACCGCCACAGACCACCAGTACCTCCAGACCACCAGTACCTCGGCAGACCATGTAATCCTATAACCAGGGTCCTGAGTTTTCCCTGATTGAGTCGCATGGGCAGGAAAATCTCATGTTCACCATAACACTCCTTCCTCTCCCTCGCTCTCTTCTCCCTCCGTCCTCAGGGTCGTGTGATAAAGGGAGCGTACAAATTTCATGCAGTCATCACCACGTTTGAGATGATCCTGACGGACTGCCCGGAGCTGCGCAGCGTCCCGTGGCGCTGTGTGGTCATCGACGAAGCTCACCGCCTCAAAAACAGGAACTGCAAACTGCTCGAGGGACTCAAGATGATGGACATGGTGAGTTGTAACGGAGAGAAATGTCTAGTTGAGATGTATGATTTATTTGACAATTTAAAAAATGTAATAAAAAATGCACAATACAACCACATGTGGATAGAAAGACTACTTGCCATTGGACCTGTTGGAAAATAAGCAACTTATTGATGAAATGCTAATATTTCATGGACATTAACGGGACTATGTTTCCGCTTTCCTCCTCTCCTATCACAGGAGTAATAAATAAAAAAAACATATAAAGACCTACTGGAAGGAACGAAGTACAGTAATGACTAAATACTCCCCCCTCTCTCCCCCTGGGAAGGAGCACAAGGTGCTGCTGACCGGAACGCCCTTGCAGAACACTGTGGAGGAGCTCTTCAGTCTGCTCAACTTCCTGGAGCCTGAACGCTTCCCCTCAGAGAACACCTTCATGCAGGAGTTTGGCGACCTCAAGACTGAGGAGCAGGTCCAGAAGCTGCAGGCCATCCTGAAGCCCATGATGCTGCGACGTCTCAAGGAGGATGTGGAGAAGAACCTGGCCCCCAAGGAGGAGACCATCATCGAGGTGTGTGTTTGAGTGTTTTTCTCATGGTCAAATAGTGAGATTTCCTTGTACTTGAATGTAATTATCTTAACGTCAATTCTTTCAATGTGCAAGCCATCTTACCTTCTCTGTTAGATTACTACTGCCGTATTATGAGGTCTTGCTGACTGATTTCGTTCCTATCCCCTATTCTCAGGTGGAGTTGACCAACATCCAGAAGAAGTACTACCGGGCCATCCTGGAGAAGAACTTCTCCTTTCTGTCTAAAGGAGGACCGGGAGGTGGTGGTGGTGCATGGGGAGGCGGAGGGGCTCAGGTCCCCAACCTGCTCAACACCATGATGGAGCTGAGGAAGTGCTGCAACCACCCCTACCTCATCAATGGTACTGAACACACACTAATGCAGATCACACTCATTCTAAAATCGTTTGGCTTAGAATGTGTTTATTTTGGACCCTCTGGATGTTGATTTGGTGTCCTGTGCCCCACCTACTTGGCTTGGGTTTGTTTGTGAACTGACAGGGTTTAGTCATGCTGCTTTGAATGATTCTGATGCCTCTTATGTTCTAGGTGCAGAGGAGAAGATCCTGGAGGACTTCCGCGAGAACCACCACGCCGAGATGGCCCAGTTCCACCTGCAGGCCATGATCCAGGCGGCGGGCAAGCTGGTGCTGATCGACAAGCTGCTGCCCAAGCTGAAGGCCGGAGGACACAGGGTCCTTGTCTTCTCCCAGATGGTGCGCTGCCTGGACATCTTGGAGGACTACCTCATCCAGAAACGGTGCGAAAAACTGGAACTGGTTGCCCATGTGCCAGATGCAGCCCGCTTTTATTTTTAAAAATGTTGGCCGTGTTTTATCTTTGAATAGTTGATGCATTTGAACATCATAATTCATGCTGTGTACACACACATTACTAGTAGTCTGTAGGAGCACATCGATGACAGTCAGAAACGTGGGTTGTTTTAGTATGACTGTGTTGTTGGCGCTGACCATGACCGTCTCCATCCGACTAGGTACCCGTACGAGCGTATCGATGGCCGCGTGAGAGGTAACCTCCGGCAGGCTGCGATCGACCGCTTCTCTCGACCGGACTCCGACCGCTTTGTCTTCCTGCTGTGTACCCGGGCCGGGGGCCTGGGCATCAACCTGACTGCTGCAGACACCTGCATCATCTTTGACTCAGACTGGAACCCCCAGAATGACTTACAGGTATGAAAACTGGGCTGGACTTTGAAATAGTCTCACTACTAAATTTGATAGTTGAAGATGCCATTTTTTAAATCTTTGAGAATACTGTGGTCACAACTCAAATAACTGCACAGGTCAATACAGTGCTGTTAAATACAGTAGACAGACACTAGTTAAAATGCAGTGCACAGGTTTGCAAATTAAACAAAACACATGGCAGACGATTGAACATTCCAAAACAGGGCAGACGAGATGTTATCACACTGGTACACAGCTCCATGACTTCGTTTATTATCAGTTGATCTATGCTTTTTGGAATCTAAGCGTGTTTTTTTTCTTCTCCATACCTCTTTCTCTTTTCCTCTCTCTCAGGCCCAAGCCAGATGCCACAGGATTGGCCAGAGCAAGGCGGTGAAGATCTACAGACTGATCACTAGGAACTCCTATGAGAGGGAGATGTTTGACAAGGCCAGCCTCAAGCTGGGCCTTGACAAGGCTGTGCTGCAATCCATGAGTGGCCGAGAGAACGCAGCCAACGGGGTACGACACACACACAGTTCTCACACAGTCAAATAGCAAGACCAGGCTTGAGGACATCTTGTTATAGTCTAAGTTATATATGCAGCAATAGAAGGTTGGTCACCTGTCTTTGGAAATATGGTCTTCTCAACCGTACTTCATTACCTTAATAAAGGTAAACTTCTGTTGATGTGCCGAGCTCCGTGATCTAAACGCTTAAATGTACTCTACCACCTCAGGTGCAGCAGCTGTCTAAGAAGGAAGTGGAGGACCTCCTCCGCAAAGGAGCTTACGGAGCTCTGATGGACGAGGAGGACGAGGGCTCGAAGTTTTGCGAGGAAGACATTGACCAGATCCTCCAGAGACGAACCCAGACCATCACCATTGAGTCCGAGGGCAAGGGGTCCACCTTCGCCAAGGTAGCTTCAATACGCTGTTTCCTATGTATTCTTAGCTCCCTCATTCAATCCAGTAGCCATTACCATAGGAATTGAATTACTAGAACAGATTTACCCTTTCAAGTCTATGGGCCTGGGTGGACCGTCGCCCCATTCTATTAGGAATTCTATTTCTATGGTCATTAACACGAGAGAGCCAGGCTCGTTCAGAACCAAGCTGTGCAGTGTCAGTGGGAGCTAACCCAGCAGCACTTCTTTGAGATCAAAAGTGTCATTTGATTAAAAGAAGGTGGAGAAAACGCATTCAGGAGATTCGCCGTTGGTACCGTTTCTCCTTCTCCGTTTCTCCCCAGGCGAGCTTCGTGGCCGCTGGGAACAGGACGGACATTTCCCTGGAGGACCCAGACTTCTGGCAGAAGTGGGCCAAGAAGGCAGAGCTCGACATGGATGCTATCAATGGACGGGTAAGCCTCAGGATATTGAATTGTGGGAAATGTAGTGTGACAGGGGTGACCTAGGAGGGCAGAGACTTGGCTTGGTCAGTATTTCAGTCTCAAGGACTGTACAGTTACTGGCTACTTGAGGACAGTGAGGCTACCGATTTGTGTTGACAGTTTGGCTTCTGGGGCTGAATTCTCAGTTGCAGTATTTACTATGGGAATGGGAGAAACTCAGCCCGGGGTGGTCACACCAGCGTTTCCCCTCCCTTTAGACACCATGCTAAAGTATCGGCGCTCAATAGTATTATCTCCCTCATACATACACTAATCTAAAGCGTTAATTAATATGGCTTATTACCCCCAGGCTAGCCATGCGTGGCACCCCAGTCATAACTGGGCTAAGTCTAGCTCATTTAAAACGGTGGCTGTGGGAATCTCTTTCTATTCCTTAATTACCCCGCATTCCCCTCTTCGGTGGACCCAGAGGCAGTAAGCAGCTTATGCTGCTGCCGGAGGGGAACAGAGACATCACTTAGTCAGTCTAGAGAGCAAGTCCTTTTCCTCTCCTCTTCGTCTCTACCCCACACCGCTCTTGCTCTCTCCTCCCTCTCAAGGGCCCTAGAGTATAGCACTTAATCCAGCCGCATAAACAGACGTGTCATCTCTGCAAGTCACCCTGGATGAGTTTTTATATATATATATGTGTGTGTGTGTGTGTGTGTGTGTGTAATGCTTTCGGAAACTATTCAGACCCCTTGACTCCAAATGTTGTTACATTACAGCCTTGTTCTTGAATGGATAAATAAAAATCCTCATCAATCTACAAGCAATACCCCATAATGACAAAGCGAAAACAGGTTTTTAGAAATTGTTGCAAATTTATTTAAAAAATGTCAAACATACCTTATTTACTTAAGTATTCAGATGCGTTGCTATGAGACTCAAAATGGAGCTCAGGTGCATCCCATTTCCATGTATCATCCGTGAGATGATTGATTAGAGTCCACCTGTGGTAAATTCAATTAATTGGACATGATTTGGAAAGGCGCACACCTGTCTATAATGTCCCACAGTTGACCGGGCATGTCAGAGCAAAATCCAAGCCATGAGGTCGAAGGAATTGTCTGTAGAGCTCCGAGACAGGATTGTGTCGAGGCACAAATCTGCGGCGGGGAAACAAACTGGGGAATCGGGGGAGATATGGGCCTTGGTCAGGGAGGTGACCAAGAACCCGATGGTCACTGACAGAGTTCCTCTGTGGAGATGGGATAACATTTACATTACATTTAAGTCATTTAGCAGACGCTCTTATCCAGAGCGACTTACAAATTGGTGCATTCACCTTATGACATCCGTAGGACAACCATCTTTGCAGCACTCCACCAATCAGGCCTTTATGGTAGTGTGTCCAGACGGAAGCCACTCATCAGTAAAAGGCACGACAGCCCGCTTGGAGTTTAGCTAACAAGTGCTCAGCATATGTGGAAACTCCTTCAAGACTGTTGGAAAAGCATTCCAGGTGAAGCTGGTTGAGAGAATGCCAAGAGTGTTCAAAGCTGTCAAGGCAAAGAGTGGCTACTTTGAAGAATCTCAAATATATTTTGATTTAAAAAATAAAAAATGGGGGATAAATAAGGGAAACCCATTGAATGAGTAGGTGTCCAAACCTTTGACGTGTACTGTACCTAATATATCGATCTCTATCCGCAGGGAAACTTGTAATAAGGTCAATAATAACATGCTACCTGTTTTGAGCATTTTAACAGGGAGGGAAATGTGGTTAGGGGGTTTGACACTGTTTAATTTTGTGATTTTAAATAACAATTTTCTTAGAACACCCTGGTGATTGACACGCCGAGGGTACGGAAGCAGACACGCCACTACAGCTCAATGAAGGAGGACGAGTTGGCGGAGTTCTCCGAGCTGGAGAGTGACGGCGAGAACGAGAAGCCCTTGACTAAACCCAGGCGGCCACAGGACCGAGCCCAAGGGTACCCCCGCAGCGAGTGCTTTAGGGTGGAGAAGAACCTCCTGGTTTATGGGTGAGTGGACATCTGAAAGACATAGAAGTTTGTTAGGGAAGGGATGAAGTCCCTTTGGAAGGCTAACCCTGATAGATCTGAAAGAATGTCATCTGTTTTAGTTTTTTTCCCTGGTGGGAATTCGGTGAAAGATTTTCACCATAATGGTCAATATCTACAGCTAGACACTACAGACTGTTAGATGGATGTAAGAAATTAATCAAACACACCAGAGGGATATTACCACAGCCCTTAATTATCACTCATCCAATCCTTTCACCTCTACATGTTCTCGGTCAGGAAGTCCACCTGATTCCTGAGAGATGTCATATCTTGTCTGGCTTCCAGGGTACCGATCTCATCTTTCCTTTCCCTCCTTTGTAGGCTCAGGAGGTTGAGGATGTGTGCTTGCCTAAACACCAGTCACAAGCGACTGGTCTGGTCATGCTGCGGTGGTCTGGGGGGAAATGACGCCCACGGAGCGCTATTGCTTGCACACTCCCATGTAGAGTAATTTAACACTTAGCCATCTGAGGCTCCCACACGCAAGGGGCCATTAAACATGCCTGTATACTTACACACACACGAGCCCAGATCGATCTTGCATGCACTCCTATAATGACCCAACACACAACCACACAGTGAACCAACCAACCAGCACCTACATCACACACAATGGCCCAGCACTTACGTATAAACACACACACTCATTAGTTGCCGTGCCCGGCTGCCCTCCGCTGGGAGAGATCACGGCTGGCTGCATGCACTCACCACGTCTGACCAGCAGTGGGGTTTGTTTTTCACATGCGACCGAGTCAACTGTACTGTCTAGACCCCAGGGCTGTAGGGCAAATTAGAGCCATCACGTCTGAGAGGACTCAATTCAACTGACGCTGCTGCCATTGACTCCCTCCCTCTCCATCTCCCTCCATAGACCAGCCACAGCCTCCCTCGACCCACAAACGCACTCCTATCGTCTGGGTGTCAGTGGGGTTATCTCACTGCCGTGTAGAAACGTTTTAGGGCGAGACGAGAGTCTTCGCTCGGTTGTCACAAGTAGAAATCTACTCTGGGTCACCCGTGGTAATGAGATGTGCTGTCGGTTGCATGTGCGGTCATGAGCGAACGGGGTCACGGAATCAGATCGTGGTGTGACATTGGAACCTGGTTGAAAGGCAGAGAGCCAGACAACACCGCCCCATTCATACCCGCCCCTCAACCTTACTGTAGTAGTTTGGGTGGGGGGAGGAATATGGAAATAAAAAACCTTCTAGCTCCAGATTGTAAATGTGAGTCATCGGGATAAATGATAATACTTGAGACACTGACTAAATAATTCTCATCTCTTTCTCCTCTCTCTCTCCTTGCTTCGTTCTTCTTCTTCTTTTCTTATCATTTCCTTCATCTCATCGTTTTCTCTTTCCCGCTCTCCTTTCTTCCCCCCCCCTCTCCGTTATCACTTTCTATCCCTCCGTCTCTCCCCTCCCTTTTTCTAACCCTCTCTCTGTGATGATCTTCCCCTCCCTGCTAGGTGGGGTCGCTGGGGAGACATCCTGTCCCACGGGCGTTTCAAGCGGCCCCTGCGGGAGCAAGATGTGGAGACCATCTGCCGCGCCCTGCTGGCCTACTGCCTGCTGCACTACCGTGGCGACGAGAACATCAAGAGCTTCATCTGGGACCTCATCACGCCCACCGAGGATGGACAGAGCCGCACGCTCACTAACCATTCCGGTACGTATCCCTACGCACCCTTACTGCAGCATTACCGTAGCTTAATTAACCAAAAACGTAACGAACACACCACCACCTTTCCACTGTCTCACAATGGCAACCTCACCAGCTGCTCTTTAAGACCTGCCCAATAGCCCCCAGTAGGAGTAGTGAATAACCATGCGTTGAATTCCATAGGATTTTTCACAGTACCACCACCAACGTCCCTCCCCCACCCACTCAACCCCTCCCCCACCCACTCAACCCCTCCCCCACCCACTCAACCCCTCCCCCACCCACTCAACCCCTCCCCCACCTATTCCCTCCACAACAACTCCTGACATGACCTTGCTTTAACCTTATGCTCTGTCTGGTTTAGCGCTGGACTAGAACCGGCTCAAACTGGTTGTCTGACTTTACATAACTTATCTGACCTTGATCCTCATTGGTTTCCCGCCTAAGCAAACTGGAATCTGATTTGGTTACACAAACCATAGTTAGCCCAATTCCTTGCTATTTCAATGTTATCAATTAGTTTGCAAGATGGCCATTTCAAATAAATAATTGTCATAATTGATAAAAATCCTTGCTGCTACTAGACTTGTCAAACCCAGGTCTCTCTTTATAAAGGGATCTCAATGAGAACTAATGAATCTATTACCCTAAATTGTAATGTCTCTGACTGTTGTTGTGATCCCCCCCCCTCCTGCAGGTCTGTCTACTCCAGTACCACGGGGTCGTAAGGGCAAGAAAGGGAAACCAGCCCCGCCTGCCCCTCCCCAGCTCCCCAGGGCAGAGTGGCTGGCCAGCTGTAACCCTGACCTGCTACTGCAGGAGGACAGCTACAAAAGACACCTCAAACACCACTGTAATAAGTAAGTCACCCCTAAATCCTAACCTCAACGCTGTCGTTTTTCAAACACCAAAAGAACAAATTAGCCATTGATCAAGCTCAGTGTCGTTGTGCTCGAGTCCGTTCTCGAGACCCCATGTTTGTCTGATACATTTTGACTGTGTCGGACAGTGAGGACTCGTCATTTCTTCCCGAGACTAGTGGCGTAAGAAACTCAGTAGTTATCAGCTTCCTTTTAGTCAGCGCGTTAAACTGCTTCGCCAGGTGAAATATACATACCCACCTTTCATTAAATGATCTTATCACCTATTAAAACCTGGGCCTCCTACTTGACTCGTAACTTTACTGTTCTTTACTTTCATTGACAAATATCCTCAAACCTTGTTGCGCTCGTCAGAATTTCCTTGATTCACTAGTAGGGAAGAGTTAGGGGAATTATTTGCAAGTTGTGCGCTCACTATTAGTGATGGGGAGGGGGGGGGGAATTGTAACAGTCTTAATATCTATTATAGACATGTTTGCTCAGTGGTGAAATGTGGCAACTTCCAACATGTACTGAACTCAAAAATCATACCATCACTTAATGCACCCAACTGAATAAAACAGAACTGAGTCGAGCTTCTGGCTGCCACTCACACAGATAGCACCCACACGGATAATGCTACCTACAACCACACTGCTTAAACAACCTAGCCTTACGCCATCACGATCACACATCACCAAAAGCAAGAACAGTGACACGTCAAAGGATGTGCGAGACAAGCTCGTGATGCCGGATGGACAGCGACTGTAATACCAGTGCGCACTATGTAGGAGAGTGCAGTTTATGTTAAACACATAGGGCCGATAGACAGCAGTCACACACGGCATGATGTTAAAGGACATGGCGCACATTCACTGACATAATACGCCAGTAGGTCCCAATCATAAGAATACAAAAACACAACCATTAAGCGTTAACTATTACTTCCCGTTGCAAATATCTTTTTCACAAACAGCACACAAGGTGACCGGTGAACTTAAGTTTAGATGCAACAACGTTTCACGCTGAAGTTATTTTCAATGAAATGGCTGCGAGCTTTGAAGGAAGTCGTTTCCGTAAGTTTTGGTTAAATGTCCAACCCATTAAAAATCAACATGTGATTGGTTGAATGTCCACTGTCCCTCTTAAATGATTCCCTAATAGAGTTTAGCCAGCTAGATTTATCTCCCCAAAAACCACCAAAGAAAAATCCTTATTGGATCTTTTTCTCATCTTCAGTGTTAACGCTTTCCTTTCCAACAACAACTGAAGAGAGAAAATCAGAACATTTATTATTTTACAAATTCTCTGAAGGCTGTCATTGTTCCCTACTGTGTTTGGGTTAGTAACAACTTGTAAAGTGACTCTATTTTCCCTCGGCATGCATTTTTCACCAGTCTCAATTTCTGAAGGCTCCCGAGTGGCGCTGTGGTCTAAGACGCTGCATCTCAGTGCAAGAGGCGTCCCGACAGTCCCTGGTTCGATTCCAGGCTGTATCACATCTGGCTATGATTGGGAGTTCCATAGGGCGGCACACAATTGGCCCAGCGTCGTCCGGTTTGGCCGGGGTAGGCAGTCATTGTAAATAAAAAAATTGTTCTTAACTGACTTGCCTAGTTCTTCTCTAATATGAGCACAGAAATACTTGAATTTTTAGAAGAAAAAAATTGTCACTGTCCTAAATTGGACTCGTATTTGACTGGTTTTGACTCTCTTGCCCCCCTCCGGTCTTGGTCTTGACTTGAACTCGATTTGCTCCGGTCTTGAACCGGTCTCACTTTACGTGGTCTCAAACACACTGGTCTACCCTAACCTCTGACCTTTAACCCCTAACGGAAACACAACCCCTACTCACACACCACCATATTGTCATAACACACCGTTGATAGTTGGTGGTTTCTTTATAATTCCCAAAAATCGAACACCCATTAGTCCCCGGTAATCCTATTTCACATGAGTTCCATAGCTCCACTCCAACTAGCCCCACACACAACACACACACTCCTTTTGTTTAGTTCTAGCCAGTGTCCTATTTACTTTCCCTCCTCCTTCCTTGGCCGCAACTCTTCTTTCTACTCTGTTGTTGTCGGGGAGATTTTGTGGCGGCCAGGTTTTTTGGGGTTGAGGCTGGCGCCGCGCCAGGCCAGGTGCCAGGCAGACCTGTTGGAAGCGGGTGAAAGGCGGCACACACAGGGGCGATTATGTGGTGCCATCTGTCAGGCGCAGGGGCTGGCGCGCGGCGTGGCTAATCAGGCCTGGCAGCGTGATGGATGGGTAACGGCCAGTGCCAAAGATCCGCCGCCGCAGCTAGCCGCTCTAGCCAGCTACTGCTGCTGGCGCACGGGACCAGAGTTTCACTTTTATTACCCTCCCCCTCTCTTCCCTTTTCTTTCTTTCCTATTTCTGTCTCTTCCCCCCCCACCCACACACACAGAGTTCTCCTGAGGGTCCGTATGCTCTACTATCTGCGACAGGAAGTCATCGGTGACCAAGCCGACCGGATCCTAGAGGGAACAGACTCAAGGTTGGCATCCACTCCCTTCCGTCTCCTCCCTCCATCCCTTTATCTCTCACTCCAACACTCCCAAGCCCCTGCCTGCTTTATCTTCACACTCCCTCCCTCTCCCCTCGTTTCACCCCATCACCCAGATGTGCATGCATATATAATGCCGAAAACGTGCACACCATGTCAATGGCGTCTGAGGCTCTTCGCTGAATAGCTACAATGCTGTTATTGTGTGTGTGTGTGCGCATATATGTGCCAGTTATTGTGTGTGTGCCTGTGTATAAGTGCCAGCTTGCCTGTGTGTGTGTCTGTATTGGATTAGGCCAGGCAGGCTGCTAGTGGTGATAGCGTTGCAGGCATCAGGGCAGGCTGCTAGTGGTGATAAGGTTAGGCCTGCTCTGCCTAGGTCTCCTTAGTGATGAGGGCTGCTTTCTAAATGGCACCCTATTTCCTATATAGTGCACTACTTTTGGCTCTGGTTGAGGCACGATGTAGGAAATACGGTTCCATTTGGGCCACAGTGGAGATGTTCCAGCAGTGTGGCTAATGACCATATTTCCTCCCAGATGCCTGGAGATGGGGCCTAATACGGACACGCGCCGATTTCTAGACCCTGTTAATTCATTTTCCCCTCGTTCTCTCTTCCTTTCCCCTTGGTCTGGGCCCACAGTGAAATGGATATCTGGATCCCTCAGCCTTTCCACGCCGAGGTCCCTGCCGATTGGTGGGACAGCGAGTCGGACAAATCGCTCCTCATCGGCGTCTTCAAACACGGTAAGCCCCACCCGTCCGGTACTCGCACACACACGCACACCGCCCGAGTTCTGGCTGCTTCGGCTTGATTGGTGTTCCCATAGCGACCGCGGAGCACAGCTGGCTCAGTGAGACGTCAGGAGATTGATTGATGGCTATGTCCAGCAGCCCGAGAAGATGGGCTGTGTAGGTACGTGTGTGAGCACAGACTTGTTGCAGCTTCCATCTAGTCCCTGGTTATCCAGTGTTCTATCAACCACAGTTGGTTGATGCACTTTATCATGAGGTTAGTTCTCTTTAAGCTATGGGCTAGCTGGTTTAGATTTAACCACCTTTTTTTACTGTGTTACAGTGCAAAACAAGATAACAAGCCAGAATTGTAACGATTTTAACTGTCAATTGTATTGATGGTGATAAATATTCATATTAATTTGGGATAATTGTCATTATTCTCCATAATTGCCACCCTCTCTGATTCAATTATGGATCCGAGCTGTGCCTCAGCCCTGACGCGCGCGCACACTCTCACACACGGGTGCTCTCTCAAACACACATGGAAACAATAGAGCTAGCCTATAGTTTATCATAATCCTCATTCACTTGGGAGGCCGGGGGAGGAAGCTACTCTCTGCCTCTGTCACACACACACCCGCATGCGCACACACACCAAACCCTCACACATGGTACACACACCGTACACACACTGTACAGGCACACACTCTCCAGGGCTGTGAGAAGGAAGAGTGATGGCCTATAAACCCCCTCATGATTAGCGCTTGGCTCGGGGCGCAACAGCGGTTAGGAACAATGTGTCACCGCATAAATCCTAATTGAAATGTGATGTTCTGGTGGGGGCTTTGGGGAGTGGGGGGGGGGGGGGCAGGCTGAGGGGTGGAGGAGAAGGGGGGATAGTCTGGTCTGCAAACTGGCACGGTTGAGGGGGCTCCAGCCTGTGCCTCTTCCCCCACCCCCTCTGTCTCCCCCTCCTCCCACCCGCCGTGCTCAGTGGGATCTGCAGGCTCTAATCTGTTCTGCTTGGAAAGCTCCAACGGGCACTTTTCTCTCTCTGCTACACACACTTGGGCAAATACACACACATACTGACATAGGCACACACACACTTAGACACACAGATTTTCTTATACACATTAACACACACACACACACAGTCAGACGCGCGCTCACACACGCTCCAACAGGCACTGCCCCCTGTCTGCATCTGGACCCTGGGGTCTGTCCTTCTGTTTTTGTTTTTCGCATCTCTATATATGGATGGCAGTTTGTTTTTAGGATGTGATTCTGAACTTCATGATGGGTTTTGTTTTAAACTCAATTTGGCTTCTCTTGCTTTTTGTTCAGTCTTTCAGGATTGATGCTACTTTGTATCATGATTAATGCCTCGGTGTATATGTATTTCCACTGTAAATTGTCAGTCAACGTCTGCTATGTTCTTGGCCTGGTGCGTGTCGTATCCCAGTCACAATGCAATCATCTCTCACCCACTCCCTCTCTCTTCACCGGATGTGGAAAGTAGAACTCTGTAATTCAACCTCTCTCTCCTTTCTCAATCGTGCTCTCTCGCTCCCTCTCCATCCCAGGCTATGAGAAGTATAACTCGGTGCGCGCCGACCCTGCACTGTGTTTCTTGGAGCGGGTGGGCATGCCTGACGCCAAGGCCATCGCTGCAGAGCAGAGGGGGGCGGACATGATGGCAGATGGTCCGGAGGGGTAAGACACTCAGCCAAAATTCACCACCACCTCTTTCCCCTCTTCCTCCTCCTCTTTTTCTTATCAACCTCCTGTCCCAGTCACCCTCCAACTCATCTTCCTTCCTGTCTCTCCATCCTATTTGTTTGTTTTTTGACCTGTCTTGGTCTCCCTCTCTCCACTCGATCTTCCTTTCCCTCCCTGACCTCCCATCTCCAATTTCCCTCCATATTGTCTTCCTAGCTGTCTCCCACTTTTTCCCTTGCTCCTTTGTTTGATTCTGTTTAAGTTTAAAACTAATTTCTCTTCTCTCTCTCCATCCCTCCATCTCTGGTTCTTTCTGTGTACAGAGAGGATGAGGACCCAGAGTACAAGCCTCTCCGCATGCCCTTTAAAGATGAGATGGATGACTTCACTAACTCTCCCCTTGATGACAAAGAGGAAGCTATGGATGTTGAGAGTGGTGAATGTAAGTGGAGCGGCCATGTTGACCACAATTTTAGGATAAATTCAATAAAAAGCTTGACAGTGTGTTATTTACTAGCAGTCTGTCTGACAATGATTCACCATCCATCAATCCTTAGTTCAAAATATGTATATATTTATTTTTATATCAAACCACCAATGTACGCACCCAAAGAAACCAAAGTTGCTTTTCAGAACCATCTCAACAGTATGCAGTCAAATGTATTTGTCCTAGTCCTAATATTCCACCCTTTTCTCCTCCCCCTCACAGCTAAACCAGGTGAGAATGGAGCAGGCAGCAGAGGGGCGGGTCGTCTGTACTGGCCGGCAGCTTCGGCCCTCACCGCTAGACTCCGCCGCCTCATCACTGCCTACCAGCGGACGCACAAACGTGAGCAGCTCCGCCAGGAGGCCATGGCCCGGCCCGACGGCCGCCGCCGCCGGCGGCCCCGAGAACAGCTACTCTCCATGGTCACAGATGGTGGAGGGGCCTACGTGCATGAGGGCGGAGCCTTCATGGCAGAGGGCAGTCCTTATATGGCCAAGGGCGGAGCGTTCATTCCCGAGGCGACGGCTCTCCTGGCGGAAGGAGGGGCCTTCTTCAAAGAGAGGCGTCAAAGGTATAGAAACATGAATAGTTTTATTGATTAATTAGATGTTTGAGGCACACTTCCGTTCAGATTTCTTAGGATATGTTATACACCATAAACAATATGTATATGATAAACATTTCAATTTGTTACCCGGCTGTATGGAAGGCAGTACAGTCAAGAGTTTCTTGAAGTTCGATCAACTTCCTGTATTATTCTTTGGTGCTTGTTTGAGAAGTGCTACTTGTAACATGATGCATGTACTACAGTACCCATAATGCTCCAGTCTCCTAATCAATACACTACTCATACATTGCATTCTGTCCCATTGATTGTTGGATTAACCCTTCCGTGTCTCGTCGTCAGGTGGACCAGGCGTGAGGAAGCTGACTTTTACCGCGTGGTGTCCACGTTTGGCGTGATCTATGACACGGCCCGTCAGCGCTTTGACTGGACCCAGTTCAGGGCCTTCGCCCGTCTGGACAAGAAGACTGACGAGAGCCTAGAGAAATACTACTTCTCCTTCGTGGCTATGTGCAAACGGGTGTGTCGCATGCAGGTCAAGACCGACACAGGTAAATGCCCTCACACATTTAATTACAGAGAGCTCTTGAACACAACTTCAGCCATACCTACATTTACTTAAGCTAAAGCAAAGGATCATTCCCTAGAAAGACTGACTAGATTAACAACTATTTTCCTCTCTCCTCACCCCCCCTCCCTCTGTCTCTCTGGCAGAGCTCCCAGACCCCACCCTGATCATTGACCCCATCACGGAGGAGCGGGCATCACGCACCCTTTACCGCATCGAGCTGCTGCGCCGCATCCGCGAGCAGGTGTTGCCCCACCCCCTGCTGGGCGAGCGCTTGCGCCTCTGCCAGCCCAGCTCTGACCTGCCGGAGTGGTGGGACTGCGGCAGGCATGACCGCGACCTCCTCCTGGGTGCCTCCAAGCACGGCGTGAGCCGCACCGACTACCACATCCTCAACGACCCAGCCTTGGGCTTCCTTGAGGCCCACAGGAAGTTCACCAAGGGGGGATCGGCTGGGGCGCCTCAGCCTCCCCGCGATGGAGCTCCCTCTACTGTCTCTGAGCAGGCTGTTGCTGAGAAACCCTCTCATGTCAAAGAGGAGGATGTGGAAGGCAAGGAGGTGAAAGAGGAAGGTGACAACGACCTTCCATGTACTAAAGCTGACAAACCAGACGAGCAGGAAGGCAAGGAAGACGAGATGGAGGGAGAGAAGGAAGAGAAGGCTGCGTCTCCCAAGAAGGAGTTGAAGGACGAGAAAGCTAAGGAGGAGGGAGATGACCTAAAAGACGAGGAAGACCAAGAACTGAAGGAAGAGAAAATGGAGGTCAACGGTGATTCTGACGGAGAGTCTTCCAAGGAGGCCGGACCTGAGAAAGAAGACACTCTCAATGAGGTCGTCGGAGACCAGGACAAGAGTCCAGAATTCCAGGAAAAAATGGAGTCTTCCAAAGCATCGGAAGACCAGGAAATCAAGAAGGAGAAAGAAGGGAGTCCAGCCAAGTCTCCCAAATCTCCCAATCCAGTGGCTGAGAAAGGCCTCGAAGAGGAGGATGAGGAGAAGATGGAGGAAGACGACAAGTCTGAGAAGTCGTCTCAAGCTGAAGGTATGTCTTACTCCCAACTCCATTGCTAAAAATATAGCTTTTCTCAAGGATAAATTCAATTTTAGGGTGTGGATTCATGCAAACTATCAACTGTGGGTCTGTGTAGAGGTCTATACTATAGACCGTTGGGCCATGCAAGTGCATGACTCAACTACTCTGTTGAAGCCAGCCCCAACACAGTAAGTGGCTGTGTGTAGTTGGTCTGCTTCAGCTGGCATTTAGAAACTACCATATGTCTGTATGTAGTCTATTTAAGCTTGCTGCTTAATGTTGAATTGAAGATTTACTGTATGACCCTTCTCGTATATTGCTGTTGCTAATTTTGAGAAAGCACTACGTGAAGCCATTTCTAGATTCTCTTGTGGCTGCAATTGACCAAGCGTTGTCGTCATTTTTCAGTTGGTGCCACCTCTGAGCAGAAGAACTTTGACGAGGAGAGCAATGCCTCACTGAGCACCACGGCCAGAGACGAGACCCGCGATGGGTTCTGCCCCGAGGATGGAGAACCCTCAGCCATCCAGAGAAACTTCTCCTTCTCTTTCTGGCCGAAGGTTTGTCGAACAAAGATGTACATTAATTCACAGATACATGCTCATATTAATTTAGTGGTGAAATATATACTGAACAAATAATTATATAAATGCAACATGTAAAGTGTTGGTCCCATGTTTCAAGAGCTGAAATAAAATATCCCAGAGATGTTCTATACTCACAAAAAAGCTTATTCTTCTAAAATGTTGTGCACAAATTTGTTTACATTCCTGTTGGTGATCATTTTCTCCTTTGCTAAAATAATCCATCCACCTGACAGGTGTAGCATATCAAAAAGCTGATTAAACAGCATGATCAATACACAGGTGCACCTTGTGCTGGGGACAACCGGCCACTTTAAAATGTGCAGTTTTGTAACAAAACACACTGTCACAGATGTCTGAGGTTTTGAGGGAGTGTGTAATTGGCCTGCTGGCTGCAGGAATCTCAACCAGCACTGTTGCCAGAGAAATTAATGTTAATTTCTCTACCATAAGCTGCCTCCAACGTCATTTTAGAGAATTTTGCAATTTGTTCTTACTGACTTGCCTAGTTAAATAAAGGTAAAATAAAAAAATATTTAAAAAATCTAGAGGCATCACTACAGACCCTGGTTCAATTCCAGGCTGTTTCACAACCAGCCGTGATTGGGAGTCCCATAGGGCGGCGCACAATTGGCCCAGCGTCGTTTGGGTTTGGCCAGGTTAGAATGTCATTGTAAATAAGAATGTGTTAACTGACTTGCCTAGTTAAATAAAAAAATAAAAATCAGGGGTAAATAACAAATGGTGGTGGTGGGGTTATGGTATGGGCAGGCATAAGCTACGTACAATGAACGCAATATATTATCCATGGTAATTTGAAATCACAGATTTACCTTAATGAGATCTTGAGGCCCGTTGTCGTGCCATTCATCCGCCACATCACCTCATGTTTCGGCATGGTAATGTATGACACAAGGATCTGTACACAATTCCTGGAGGCTGAAAATGTCCCACTTCTGTCACGGCCTGCATATGCTCACCAGACATGTCTCCCATTGAGCTGTTTGGGATGCTCTGGATGAAAATGTACGACAGCTTGTTCCATTTCCCGCCAATATTCAGCAACTTCGCACAGCCATTGAAGAGAAGTGGTCAACTCTATCTATGCGAAGATGATGCCGCTCTGCATCAGGCGGTCACACCTGATTAGGGTTGAATGACAAGAACCCGGTTACCAAGAACCCTGTTTACCACTCCCTTTCACTGGTATAAATAACTGTGAAACTGGTAAATTGTAATAAATGATTTATATGAACAGCATGGCATTAATTGGAACTGTTAAATTGTGTGGTCCAAATCTGGCATCTCTACAGCCTCTGCATGATGACTCATCACAGTATGGAGCGGAAGTTCACAATGCATGTAGACCTTTCATCTCATGGTAACTTTTTTTTCTTGTGACCTATGCCACAGTAATATAAAGACTGAATGTGCATTGAAGTTACCCATCTCCATCTGGCTTGTTTTTTAATTGCAAAGATTACTTTTTATTTTATTTTAAGAGTTAAAATTGTTTATCACTCGAATATTGTTGCTTCGACTCCATTCAAATTGCATCCAACATAGACATTTGTGCTATATATATGTAGGGCTATATATCAATCTAGATGTCGTAGCCAACCTCTTTCAAGTAATAAATTCAATGCTGTATTAGCCGTAGCTAATTAATGTCGGGTTATGCATAATAATCTTCTGTTTCTTGCGCAACACGCAAGCACCTGTGCGCCACTGGCCTCTACTTTAAAAAACACTCATTAACTCTTGGAATCCCAGGAAAAGCTCATCGAGAATAACTTGCTTGACTTTTTTTTTGCATTTATTCAGACCCGTAACATTCGATCTTCGCGAAGAGAAGTCAAAGCCTTCTGAATCTAGTCATATATTATTCAAGGATAACATTAGAATTATGAAGATAAGGAAAACAAAACTTATTTCATTCAAATGAGGTAAGAATGAAGCAGCAATAGATTAGGTAGGCAAATAACTCTAAGAGAAATATTATGAAAGGTACAGTGCATTTGGAAAGTATTCATTCTGACCCCTTTTTCCACATTTTGTTACGTTACAGCCTTATTCTAAAATGGATTAAATACATATTTTTTTCTCCGCAATCGACACACAATACCCCATAATAGGCACACACTATACCATGATTTGTGTGACTATTCACCCCCCTTGGCCTATTTTATTGCCTTACACCCTGGAATTAAAATTGATTTTTTGGGGGGGGGGGGGGTTCTATCATTTGATTTACACACATGCCTACCACTTTGAAGATGCAAAATATTTTTAATGTGAAACAAATAAGAAATGAAGAACTTACTTGGGGTATGTCGCTATAAGCTTGGCACATCTTGCCACTGGTATTTTTGCCCATTCTTCAGGGCAAAACTGCTCCAGCTCCTTCAAGTTGGATAGGTTCTGCTGGTGTACAATAATCTCTAAGTCATACCACAGATTCTCAATTGGATTGAGGTCTGGTTTGACTAGGCCATTCCAAGACATTTAAATGTTTCACCTTAAACCACTCAAGTGTTGCTATAGCAATATGCTTATGGTCATTGCCTTGCTGAAAGGTGAACCTCTGTCCCAGTCTCAAATCTCTGGAAGACTAAAATAGTTTAACCCTTTAAGAATTTTTGAAGTATTTAGCACTATCCATCATTCCTGCAGTTTCCCAGTCCCTGCTGATAAATTATCCCCACAGCATGATGCTGCCACCACCATGCTTCACTGTGTGGATGGTGCTCTTGGAGTGAGGTGTTGGCTGTGTGCCAGACAGCTTTTTTCTGACCACTCTTCCATAAAGCCCAGCTCTGTGGAGTGTACGGCTTAGTGGTCCTATGGACAGATACTCCTATCTCCTCTGTGGAGTTTTGCAGCTCTTTCAGTGTTATCTTTGGTGCCTCTCTGATTAATGCCCTCCTTGCCTGATCTGTGAGGTTTGGTGAGTGGCCCTCCTTTGGCACGTTTGTTGTGGTGCCATATTCCTTCCATTTTTTAATAATGGATTTAATAGTGCTCTGTGGGATGTTCAGTTTCAGATATTTTTCTATGACCCAACTCTGATCTGTACTTCTCCACAACTTTGTCCCTGACCTGTTTGGAGAGCTCCTTGGTCTTCATGGTGCCACTTGCTTGGTGGTGCCCCTCACTTAGTGCTGTTGCAGACTCTGGGGCCTTTCAGAACGTGTGTGTGTATATACATACATACACACATGCATACATACATACTCAGATCATGTGAACATGTGGACTATATTTAACAAATTATGGGACTTCTGAAGGTAATTGGTTGCACCATATCTTATTTAGGGGCTTCATAGCAAAGGGGGTGTATTACATATGTATGCACCACTTTTCCGTTTTTTATTTTATATTTTTAAACAAGTTATTTTTTTCCACTTCACCAAATTGGACTATTTTGTGTGTCTATTACATGAAAATACATTTAAATTACAGGTTGCAACAAAATATGAAAAACGCAGAGGGGGGTGAATACTTTTACTAGGCACATACTATAAACAAAAGGTACTTGAACAGTTCAGTATTTAAAGAAATAACACATCAGTTTACGTAAAGAAATAAAATGGAGAACAGGAGCGATAAGCCCTGTTCAAGTTGGACCCCACTCTATCATCAAAGTACTTCTCTAGTTGTATTAATCCATTCCTCTGTGCGCCATTTTTACTTTCCAGGATCGCATAATGATCAACCGCATGGACAACATCTGCGAGGCGGTCATCAAGGGCAAGTGGCCCGCCAACCGTCGTCAGTTCTTCGACATCCCGGGCCTGTTGCCTGGATACCCTGGCCCCGTAGCGTCAGAAAGCCCCCTGCAGAGGCGGGGCCTGGCCGAGCTGTCAATGGTGGCGGCTGCTCAGACGAGCTTCAGCGGCAGCGAGGACCTCACCCTCTCGCCACAGGTTAACGTAAGTAGTAAAAAAATATATATTAAAAAATCGCCCTCTCAACAGATTTAGTTTGTACATACCGGTTAACATAACATGCATCTCAGATGATCGGTCTTGGAAAATGAAATGTATTCATACAGATATAGGGTGAGGTCTGAAAATGGATATTCCCTTATTACTACATAATTTACTTGAATAACTTAATTTTACTTTCAAACCGGTGTCCCAATTTTCTGCATTGATTTTCAATCTAATGTACACTGCTCAAAAAAATAAAGGGAACTAAAATAACACATCCTAGATCTGAATGAATGAAATATTCTTATTAAATACTTTTTTCTTTACATAGTTGAATGTGCTGACAACAAAATCACACAAATTATCAATGGAAATCAAATTTATCAACCCATGGAGGTCTGGATTTGGAGTCACACTCAAAATTAAAGTGGAAAACCACACTACAGGCTGATCCAACTTTGATGTAATGTCCTTAAAACAAGTCAAATTGAGGCTCAGTAGTGTGTGTGGCCTCCACGTGCCTGTATGACCTCCCTACAACGCCTGGGCATGCTCCTGATGAGGTGGCGGATGGTCTCCTGAGGGATCTCCTCCCAGACCTGGACTAAAGCATCCGCCAACTCCTGGACAGTCTGTGGTGCAACGTGGCGTTGGTGGATGGAGCAAGACATGTCCCAGATGTGCTCAATTGTATTCAGGTCTGGGGAACGGACGGGCCAGTCCATAGCATCAATGCCTTCCTCTTGCAGGAACTGCTGACACACTCCAGCCACATGAGGTCTAGCATTGTCTTGCAGTAGGAGGAACCCAGGGCCAACCACACCAGCATATGGTCTCACAAGGGGTCTGAGGATCTCATCTCGGTACCTAATGGCAGTCAGGCTACCTCTGGCGAGCACATGGAGGGCTGTGCAGCCCCCCCAAAGAAATGCCACCCCACACCATGACTGACCCACAGCCAAACCGGTCATGCTTGAGGATGTTGCAGGCAGCAGAACGTTCTCCACGGCGTCTCCAGACTCTGTCACGTCTGTCACATGTGCTCAGTGTGAACCTGCTTTCATCTGCGAAGAGCACAGGGCGCCAGTGGCGAATTTGCTAATCTTTGTGTTCTCTGGCAAATGCCAAACGTCCTGGGCTGTAAGCACAACCCCCACCTGTGGACGTCGGGCCCTCATACCACTCTCATGGAGTCTGTTTCTGACCGTTTGAGCAGACACATGCACATTTGTGGCCTGCTGGAAGTCATTTTGCAGGGCTCTGGCTGTGCTCCTCCTTGCACAAAGGCGGAGGTAGTGGTCCTGCTGCTGGGTTGTTGCCCTCCTACGGCCTCCTCCACGTCTCCTGATGTACTGGCCTGTCTCCTGGTAGCGCCTCCATGCTCTGGACACTACGCTGACAGACACCGCAAACCTTCTTGCCACAGCTCGCATTGATGTGCCATCCTGGATGAGCTGCACTACCTGAGCCACTTGTGTGGGTTGTAGACTCCGTCTCATGCTACCACTAGAGTGAAAGCACCGCCGGCATTCAAAAGTGACCAAAACAACAGCCAGGAAGCATAGGAACTGAGAAGTGGTCTGTGGTCACCACCTGTGAAATGTATTGTCAATCAGTGTTGCTTCCTAAGTGGACAGTTTGATTTCATAGAAGTGTGATTGACTTGGAGTTACATTGTGGTGTTTAAGTGTTCCCTTTATTTTTTTGAGCAGTGTATTTATAAAGCCCTTTTTACATCAGAAGATGTAAAGTGCTAAACAGAAACTCAGCCTAAAACCCCAAACAGCAAGCAATGCAGATGTAGAATCACAGTGGCTAGGAATAACTCCCTAGGAAGGAACCTAGAGGAACCAGGTTCCAAGGGGTGGCCAGTCCTCTTCTGGCTGTGCCAGGTGGATATTTATAAGAGTACATGGCCGTTAAGACCAGGTTGTTCTTCAAGATGTTCATAGATGACCTGCGGGGTCAAATAATAATCAGTGGGTGTAGAGGGTGCATCAGGTCAGTACCTCAGGAGTAAATGTCAGTTGGCTTTTCTTAGCCGGTGAACAGGTCAGGGGTCCTAGCCGCAGGCAGAACTGTTGAAACTGTTGCAGCAGCACTACCAAGTGGATTGGGGACAGCAAAGAGTCATCAGACAAGGTGGTCTGGAGGCATGATCTTAGGACTCAGGGTCTCCGGGAGGGGGTAGAGAGAATTAGAGGGACCCTACTTAAATTAACACAGGACACCAGATAAGACAGGAGAATTACATCGGATATAAAACTGACCCTAGCCCCCCCGCCGGGCACATAGACTAATGCAGCATAGCTACTGGTGACTGAGATGGGGCCAACCAGGCAAGATATAACCCCACCCACTTTGCCAAAGCACAGCCCCCACACCACTAGAGGGATATCAACAGACTACCCATTTACTACACTGAGACAAGGCTGAGTATAAACCACAAAGATCTCCTCCACATAAGCCCGAGGGGGCGCAAAACCGGACAGGAAGATCACGTCTGTGACTCAACCCACTCAAGTGTCGCTCCCCTCCTAGGGACGGCATGGAAGAGCACTAGTAAGCCAGTGACTCAGCCCCTGTAATAGGGTCTGAAGCAGAGAATCCCAGTGGAGGGGAAGCCGGTCAGGTAGAGACATCAAGGGCGGTTCGTCGCTCCAATGCCTTGTCTTTCACCTTGTCACCCCTGGGCCAGACTACACTCAATCATAGGACCTACTGAAGAGAGGAGTCTTCAGTAAAGACTTAAAGGTTGAGACCGAGTTTGCGTCTCATGGATAGGCAGACCATTCGATAAAAATGGAGCGCTATAGGAGAAAGCCCTGCCTCCTGCTGTTTGCTTAGAAACTCTAGGGACAATTAGGAGGCCTGCGTTTTGTGACCGTGCGTGTAGGTATGTACACGCACGATGGGAAGGGGCAAACCCATGTGATGTTTTGTAGGATAGCAGTAAAACCTTGAATTCTCAACCCTGTATTTCCCTCTCGCTCTGTAAAGGAGGATGCTCTGAGCATGTCGTTGCCAAAGCAGCGTCGCCGCAGGCGGAGGAAGGTGGAGATTGAGGCGGAGCGTGCCGCCAAACGAAGGAACCTGATGGATATGGTGGCTCAGCTCAGAGAGTCTCACCAACCTGAGTCCCAGAGCCAGGCCATGGACCTCACCAAGGTAGGGTCTTTGAAATTTTATGAATTAATTCTAAATTTAGAATTATCTATCACTTTTTACAACTGCATTGTATTTTTTTAAATTATACTTTTTGGTCAGAGTGGTGTCCTACGAATCAGATTTGACGAGTTAGCGAGGTAACACTAGTCAACTCTCGAGTTCAACTCAGGATAACCAGTCGTACCAATGTATGTGGCTCACCTTTCAGTCAGGTAAATTTCTATGGCAATGAATCCTACAGAACTAACCTATTCCAGGGCTGGGTAACTCATGACTAACTCATTTATCCTGAATGAAGTGTCTGAGCAGTGAGTTGAGGACCAATTAAATACGGATTCCCCCCCTCTCACAAAGATTGTGCCATCCTCTTCATTTGAGGAAGACTGATTTTTTTTTTTTAATTATAAAATGTTTAGTTGGTATTAAATGTAATAAAAACATAAAAATAAAATGTATTTATCACATTTAGTAATGACAAAAGGAATTTGGTATTTTACAGGGACAGTAACTTTTATATGACAAGTGTTATTTCGGTAAACTTATTTTATTGATAGCAGTGGGTGGTGGGGGTGGCTCATTCATTGATAAGCGCATTAATGATAATTAGGGTTAGGGTGTTAGGGGTGTTAATGATACGTAATAAAATAAAGGCGTCGTTTCAAAAAGCATATACCCTGCTGAATTCGTAAGATAACTTTTCCTTGATTATGATTTCGACAAATCTAAATGCGTCACAGTTACGAGACTGCTCGAATTATCGGCAGGCGGACAAGCAATACCCACCATTGTAGTACGGATGAAGCCTGAGCTGGAATGTGAAGGGAACTGAAGCTGGTTCGCTTTAGAAAACCCTGCGTAGATCTAGCTTGCAGAATACCCCTCTGGTCTCCCTGATATGTATGAGTAAAATTGAACCCACTGAAATAAAGCATTTTAATATTTATCACATCTATTTATATAAAGGAATCAAGTATGTAAAGCACTATGGTCATATTAGTTGCCATGTAAATTAACCTCTTTGTTACAGGCATCGCATTTTAGTCTATACATTGACTTTAAGTTTCCATATTGCTTATCATTGGGACTTATTCTGCTCCAGGGCATGCATCACCACAAGGCAGCGTCGTCCCTGGCAGGCTACTCCAGCAGCAGCATGGTGCCTTCTGCTACCCTCAAGGCTCAGATGGAGCTGCTACAGGCGGCCACGCCTTCCAGACATAGGGCCAATGGCTCATTGGCCGATGCTGACCTGCCCACCCGGAGGAGACGAGGCCGCAGGAAAAATGTGGAGGGGCTAGAGCTGCTGTTTATCAACAACAAGAGAGGAGCCACGGTACACAGCATGGTCATTAACAGTCACGTTTTATTAATTTATTAAAGGTCCATGCAGCATTTAAAAATTGCAATATCAAATGGGTTCTGGGTAACAATTAAGTTACTGTGATTGTTAAATTAAAATGGTCAAAAAGAAACAAACCGCTTCTAAGCAAAGAGCAATTTTGCTAGACCTGTCAGAGTTCTGAGTTGGAAGGGGGAACTGAAAACTAGCTCTTATTGGCAGAGCGGTTTTGAACTGTTATTGGTCTTACTAATTTACCCGCCAAAACTCCATCCATCAAAACAGCTGTGTATGTATATATGAGATGTGTATGTATATATGCAGTAATCATTCAAGGGTTTTTCTTTATTTTGACTATTTTCTACATTGTGGAATAATAGTGAAGATGTCAAAACTATGAAATAACACATAGAATCATGTAGTAACCAAGAAAGTGTTAAACAAATCTAAATATATATTATATTTGAGATTCTTTAAAGTAGTCACCCTTTGCCTTGACAGCTTTTCATACTCTTGGCATTCTCTCAACCAGCTTCATCTGGAATGCTTTTCCAACAGTCTTGGAGTTCCCACGTATGCTGAGCACTTGTTGGCTGCTTTTCCTTCACTTTGCAGTCCAAATCATCCCAAACCATCTCAATTGGCTTGAGGTTGGGTGATTGTGGAGGCCAGGTCATCTGATGCAGCACTCCATCACTCTCCTTCTAGGTCAAATAGCTCTTACCCAGCCTGTCGTTGTGTTGGTTCATTGTCCTGTTGAAAAACAAATGATAGTGCAAACCAGATAAGATGGCATATTGCTGCAGAATGCTGTGGTAGCCTTGCTGGTTAAGTGTGCCTTGAATTCTAAATAAGTGTCACCAGCAAAGCACCATCACACCACCTCCATGCTTAACGGTCGGAACCACACATGTGGCGATCATCTGTTCAACTACTGTCTCAAAGACAGAGTTTGGAACCAATAATCTCAAATTTGGACCAAATTACAGATGTCCACCGGTCTAATGTCCAATGCTTGTGTTTCTTGGCCCAAGCAAGTCTTCTTATTGGTGTCCTTTAGTGGTTTCTTTGCAGCAATTTGACCAATTTGATGTTGAAATGTCTGTTACTTGAACTCTGTGAAGCAGTTATCTGAAGTGCAGTTAATTGCTGATTTCCTCAGTTTACTCTGGGGCTTCCTTTCCTGTGGCGGTACTCATGCGAGCCAGTTTCATCATAGCACTTGATGGTTTTTGAGACTGCACTTGAAGAAACGTTCATTGTTCTTGAAATATTTCTGATTGGCTGACCATGTCTTAAAGTAATGGACTGTTTCTCTTTCCTTGTTTGAGCTGTTCTTGCCATAATATGGAATTGGTCTTTTACCAAATAGGGTTATTTTCTGTATACCACCCGTACCTTGTCACGACACAACTGATTGTCTCAAGGCATTAAGAAGGATAAATTCCACATGAACTTTTAACAAGGCACACCTGTTAATTGAAATGTGTTCCAGGTGACGACCTCATGAAGCTGGTTGAGAGAAGGCCAAGTGTGTGCAAAGCTGTCATCAAGTCAAAGGGTGGTTTACTTAGAATCTCAAATATAATGTTTGATTTGTTTAACATGTTTTTGGTTAATGCATGATTCCATATGTTAATTGCAGTAAACTAATGGACAGCAACACTTAGGCTTCTACTTCCAGCTTATATACATTTTACAATGGTCATCTTTTTGTTTGTTTTTAGTACCACCTTCAGTTACCCTCAACCCCTCCCATCTGAAGACCATCCAGTTTTGATTTCTATTTGCCATATATTTTTCAACTGTTGTGTTTCACAAACATTCTGAACCTATATACATTTTACATACAAAGTATATTTTACGTTAGTGATTTTATTTTTAGTCCCTCCTTTCAGTTCCACTCAAGCAGCTCTTCCCGAGCTTCCCAAACTCTTCTCGGGATCCCCCCTTTTTTTCTAGAACTACACAGCTGACTCGACTAATCATCAAGCTTTGATTCTTTTGCATTTGTTTGTGTAGTGCTAGAGCAAAAACAAAAATGTGCACCCTTTGTGGTCCCCAGGACCACGTTTGGAAAATGTTGTCTTACACTTAAAGGGCATTATTATAATTTTCAAAAATTTCAGTATTATTCCAACCTTAGTGCGAAAATGTATATAAAACACAGGAAATCATGTTTCGGACCGCATTGGACCTTTTAATAAATGGTTATAAAGAACCTGATAGAAAACAGGTTCAACAGGAAAAAGTCTAAAATCGGTTTTAGAAATTGTCAAATGAACACGGGTATGCCTGGGATATCTCAATTAGACTAATGTACATTTAAATACAAGTTTGACAGGACTTTGATCAAATTTCATACAAAATCAAACATTTTAGATACAATTTGAGTAGCTCAACATTACATGGTAATGAATGAAGAGTTAACCTTTCCCGGTCTTCATCCCCCCCGTCCCCCTCTATAGGAGGATTCCGAGGGGACCAAAGCGTCAGCGGAGGGGGTGCAGATGCCCCCGCGTTCCTACCGCCACAACATTCCCAGTCCCAGCGCCTCTGCCCGCGTCCCCTCTGTCAGCGCTATGGAGGATGGGGACCCTGGTACCCCCTCTGACAAGGACCTGAGGGACTGGCTCAGACAGCACCCCACGTACACAATGGACATGCCTACTGCATACACACCAGTATGTACTTCAATAAACTGGAATACAGTCTAGTTGTTTACCAGATGTCCCTATACAGTAGAACTATCCCATCAGTGTGGAATATGAGCATATCCCCTACCTTCAACCCCCTGTTCCCTTTCCTAAATCAGATCTTACACCATCCCTTTCAGTGATTTAAAATATGGTTACAAAATCTAACATTTAGCTATTCTAATTCGTACCGGTTATAGTGTCTATCATGAAGCATTCAAGAATTTAATGTCTGGTCCTGTCGTAATTCCTAATCCCTGTCCACACTACTGTCTGTCTCTCTGTAGAAGAGTGAGGAATTGCTCCTCTCCTCCCAGTTCCCCAAACCCAAGCAGAAGCGGCACCGCTGCCGAAACCCCAACAAGATCGACATCAACACTCTCACCGGAGAAGAGAGGGTTCCCGTGGTCAACCGGAGAAACGGCAGAAAGGTATGGGTTCTTTTCAGTACAGTACAAATTAGCTTTGTCACAAATGCATTGGTCGCCAATTGGCAACAGTTTCAATTTGGCCTTTCATAGCAAAACTGAAGGTATTGCTATCTTGTCAAACAATTTGTTCCTCCTTTTTTTTCCAGATGGGTGGAGCCATGGCGCCGCCCATGAAGGAACTGCCCCGATGGCTCCTGGAGAACCCAGAGTTTGCCATCGCTCCTGACTGGACCGACATTGTCAAGCAATCAGTGAGTCTCTTGTCATTCTCCCAGTTAGCCCTCAAATGATTCCAATCGGCACTTGTTTTAGATTTGAACCTTATCAGTTGGAAACTGATGTTTGAGGAGAAATGAATGGCGAATTGCAAAATTGTCGTTTGACTAACTAACCACGGTCTCTTCCCCTATTCCACAGGGCTTCCTCCCTGAGGCCATGTTCGACCGTCTCCTGACTGGGCCCGTGGTGCGCGAGGAGGGCGTCCGTCGTCGGGGGAGACGTCCCAAATCGGAGATCGCCAAAGCGACGGCGGCTGCTGCGGCAGCTCAAGCCCAGGCTGCATCATCCGGGGGCCTAAACCCTCTGCTGATGAATGGCCTGTTTGGAGGCATGGACCTCACCAGCCTGCAGGGCCTACAGAGCTTCCAGAGTCTTCAGCTGCAGCTCATGGGCTTCCCTGGCATGGGGGGGGCTGACTCTAAACACGCCTCAGCCATGCTGCCTCTCATGCTGCCTGGTATGGCTGGTATGGGCGGCCTGCCAAACATGTTTGGCCTGGGAGGCCTGTTCGGAAATAACCTGGCCGCCGCAGCTGCCTCGGCTGCTGCCACGCCCGCTACAGCCTCCAACGGCAACAATGACGAGGGTGATTCGGACGAGACGTCAAAGAGAGATGACGGTGAGGGCGGAGAAGAGGGGGATGAGGACAAGGAGAAGGACACTGGATTGGAGGCGGAGTCGAGTGAGGCTAACAGGGACGCAGCGGCTCTGAACGCAGCCGCTGCCGCAATGGCCGCCTCCGGCATGTCGGCCAGCTCCCTTGCCTTCAACCCCTTCCTGCTCTCCACCATGGCCCCTGGGCTCTTTTCCCCCTACATGTTCCTGCCCCCTGGCCTGGGAGGTCTCACTATGCCTGGCTTTCCCCCCACCACCCTGGCTGACCTTCAGAGTGCCATGGCTGGAGCCATGGGGGCTGCTTCTGGAGCTCAGGGCCAGGAGAAGGAGCCCAGCCAGGCTGGCCCCGCCCCGGACCGCCCTGCCGCATCTACCGCAGACCCAGAGACAGCCGACGACAGTGACTCAGCAGAGAGCCTGGAGAAGACGGCCGAGTCGTCTGCCCTAGAAGACGAGGCCTCCGCATTGGCTGAGGAAGCTGACTCGCCGCAAGACCTAGCGGCTGAGGATGAGGAGGAAGGAGAGGATGCCCCTGAGAAGAGTGACTGAAACTAAACTGGCCTTTGACCCCCCCCCCCAGTGCTCTCATGACACGTTTACACACCAACTTGATATCCAAATTAGTTTTTGTTTTATTTGTCTTTGTTTCTTTTACAGGTAAAAAATGAAAATCAGGGAGAGTATACGTAACTAAAAGGCTCTCACTGTAGCGTTAATAGCGTAGTCAGGGAAAAAGCAAACTGAACTAGAGTTTTGCAGATGTCAAAAGGGTGTTATTTTTGGTCTTTGTGCTCTCTGAACAGTGCATACTAGATGAGATGGAACATTTCCTCCGAAATATTATTATAGGAATGAATCGTTCCAATAGTGCTATGCTGCTTTTCTGTTTCTGTATTTTTTTTACTCTCTTGATATTGTGAAATTAAGTAGCATCTCGTAACTCTCCATTGGCGTACAATTAAACGGCATTAAGCGTCTATATGCTGCTGATGAAAAGGATCTTGTTTTTTTTGCTGTTTTACTGTTCTGCCTTGAAGAGCAGGATGAAGTCCTCACATATCAGATGGCCTAATAATCTGACTGTTCCCAGTCTCTCACACTGATGATCTCCCACACAAGTCTACACACACCTGACTGTTTCTTCCTGTAATCTTACACACTAACAATCCAATCTGACTCTTCCCCGTCTCAATCGGACGGTCTTACCCTCACCCACCGTTCCTCTCCCAGTCTATGAAACGACCCCGTTACCCTTCTCAGTCAAATTCTTCCCAGTTCCGGTTTTCTGCCGCCTAGTACTACTACTACTAACACCCATATTGTCTGACTCTTCCAAGTCACACTCGTTATAGAAACTGTTTTCCAGTCTCACACACTGATGGCCCTGACTCTCCTGACTGTTTTTAGTCTGACACACTGACAAAGCCAAGCAGGGGAGAGACCTCTCTTCCACAACGCGGGAGACAGCAATAACCTAAGGCAGCTTTTGAATGTCTCAAACATCGCTCTCCCATTAAAACACAACCACAAGTGTCGGTGAAAAAGAGAAACGAAATCGCATATAAACGATGACATGAAAAAGTACTGCAATCAATTTGTCTCACACTATCCCTGTTGATGCACTGGTGTAAGAGTAAAATAATCAGGTACCTTTATTAGAACTATTGAATGGGCTTTTTGTTACTTTTAGCCACCAAGCTGAAATGCATTACCTCAATTCTAACTAGCCTTGAAGTTTACAGACATAAGTTGTAAATGTTTTCTTTTTTGTCATTTTTTTTCTTTTTCTTTTCTTTTTTTTTACATCATGTATGATGAACTGTAGTTATGATGCTTTTAATAAAAGTGAATCATGATATTCGCCTAGGAAACCAAACCCGGAGTGCTTGTTGACCAGTTTTTTTTTTTTGTTTTTTTTTTTTAATTGGATGTTAAATGTACATGTCTATTTTGAGTGTTAAATGACCTTGGTTGATTCATGGTGGTGAAGTTATTACCCCCAGAATAGGAAAATAAAGGCTTTTTAAGTGCAGATGGACATATTTTTGCCAAATGTGATATCTACTAACAATTCAATAAAATCCACTACAATTAATCACATTTTAGAAATATTTCATTGCGCACTAAACATAATAATTTGGCTGAACACTAGAGCAATCACACCATCAACCTACCCTACAGGAGGGAAGAAGAGGGGCCCCTGCTGAGATGTCTACCTTGGCTGCATGCCAGCTCACCTCTGACTGTGATCAGAAAGGTATTTATAGGTGAAAGCAATCTGATACAACCCTAATTAGGCGTATCTTTATGGCCGTGAAGAAGCCAACGAATGTGGTTAGGCCATTTGAGAATTTGACCAGTCATTGAGAGTCCTAAGGGTAACCAACTTGGATTCCTACTGGAGTGTTCGAACTCATGCCTTATATAAAATGGTCGTTCCGATGATTCTTTCAACCTATTTATTCCGTATGTGTGGTTCATGCAGGAATAAAATCTATGATTTGTGCACAAAACACTACCCCCAACCAACTGGGCCATTGGAAGCATATGTTGGCTGGTGGGGTCTAGGCCTGGTGGGGTGGAGGCACAGGAGAGGGGTAGGGCTAGTGGGAGATACTACAGCGCTTCCAGAGACTGGGGTCTGTCGGTCTGCTAACTCGGGCAGTCATAAATGGCAGCTCTCCCAATGGACCTGCTGATGTGACCCAAACTGACAGGAGGGGCAGACTGTGTGTGTGGCTGTGGAAAACTAGATGTGTGTGTGTGGCGGAGAGCAGCCTGTATGGTGGGGAGTTGGAGACCCTGTGTGTTTACTCAAGCGGATGGATGGGTGACTGGTTTTCCCCTGATAGACGTCTCTCATAATCGTGCGCTCTCGATGAAGTGGGTCGTGAAATCCATAGGTCTCCCGTGATTTCCCAGCATGTATTGTGTCGGGGAAGCATTCAGTGTTAGACAGGGACACTTGACCAGGAAAAATTTGTAATTATTCAGTACTTAGATGTTTTCATATAAAGATATTGAGAAATAATGACAGATTAATTAGTGCAGGTAGTGTTGTAAAATCAAATCTAATGTTATTTCATTTTAAGGCCCAGTGCAGTCAAAATTAAGTTTCCTCTGTATTTAATATATTGTACTACAGCTGATGAAACTTACACTGTAGAAGGGTGAAAAAATGTGATCAGGGTTATTTCCTGATAGTTGCTGGGTGAAAATACAAACTACACAGGACCTCAACAGGTTTCGGATGTATGGAGTTTTGGCTTGCCTGGTGACATCACCAAGCGATATGTTAATAGACCAATAACGAAGAGTTCCAATAATAATAACAGCTAGTTGTAAGAATACATATCCTTCCCATTAGCCCCTCCATCGCTTTGGTGCCCTTACCATCCCACTCAGACCACTCCCAGAGAGAAATAGTATTTTGCTGAAAAGCCATTTTTGTTACTTTTGCCATTTTTTATGGAAAACTATTACAGTAAGGTACCTAATTGTTACCTGGAAATGATTTGATATTGAGATAAAAACAATCATAACAGCTGTATATACAGTACTTCTCATATTATTCAATATTACCCTCCATTTTTTAAATTTAACTACGCAAGTCAGTTAAGAACAAATCCAAATCTCAGACTGGCCAATAAAAATAAAAGATTAAGATGGGCAAAAAACACAGACACTGGACAGAGGAACACTTAGAAGGCCAGCATCCCGGAGTCACCTCTTCACTGTTGACGTTGAGACTGGTGTTTTGCAGGTACTATTTAATGAAGCTGCCAGTTGAGGATTTGTGAGGTGTCTGTTTCTCAAACTAAACACTAATGGACTTGTCCTCTTGCTCAGTTGTGCATCGGGGCTTCCCACTCTTTCTATTCTGGTTAGAGCCAGTTTTTGCTGTTCTGTGTAGTACACAGCGTTGTACGAGATCTTCAGTTTCTTGACAATTTCTCGCATGGAATAGCCTTCAATTCTCAGAACAAGAATAGACTGATGAGTTTCAGAAGAAAGTTCTTTGTTTTCTGGCCATTTTGAGCCTGTAATCAAACCCACAAATGCTGATGCTCCAGATACTCAACTAGTCTAAAGGCGGACAGATTTATTGCTCTTTAATCAGAACAACAGTTGCAAAAGGGCTTTCTAATGATCAATTAGCCGTTTAAAATGTTAAACTTGGATTAGCTAACACAACATGCCATTGGGACACAGGAGTGATGGTTGCTGATAATGGGCCTCTGTACAACTATGTAGATATTTCATTAAAAATCAGCCGTTTCCAGCTACAATAGTCATTTGCAACATTAACAATGTCTACACTGTATTTCGGATCAATTTGATGTTATTTTAATGGACAAAAAAGGACGGTTCTAAGTGACCCCAAACTTTCCAATATTGCTCGTTCTGAAATGTCTATACTGTTAGACGTTTACTGCAATGCTGGAGCGAGATTCAAGCAATTCGCTGCACGTGCTTTATTTCAGGTATTTTAAGTTTTAATGTCACGTGTACAAGTGCAGTGCTTTTCTTGCAAACTCTAAACACAATGCAGTCATCAATATCAATGTAGTACTAAAAATAACAAGGTAGAACAAAAACACGAGAAATTAAAATAAGAACACAAAGTAAGTAAGCTAAATACAGGGTCAGTTTAACATTGCCAATCGCTGTATGCGACAAATCAACTTTGATTTGATTTGAAGGCTGGCTTGCTGGTCTGAGACTAATCCTAATTGTGAGGCCCTAGTGAGTTCATTTGGGCATGCTTGCATCCTTAAAGAGGCGATATTGTCAGTCGCCTCAACAGGTCTGACTGCTACACGTCTGGATACCATGAGGGCCTACATCTGCGCCTTTCCATTGGTCTGCATGTTTTTCAGACTATTTCAAATGACTGGAGAATTTACTAGGGCATTAGCCTTGTCCCTAGCCTAGGTAAGATACCAGTATAACACTGCCTTCACAGAGTATTTACACCCCTTGACTTTTTCCACATTTTGTTGTGCTGCAAGGTGGGATTCAACTTGATTTTAATGGTCATTGTTTTGTAAACAATCTACACAAAATACTCTAATGTCAAAGTGGAAGAACAATTTGTTAAAATTGTAATGGAAAACAAAGCACTAATATATCTTGATTAGATAAGTATTCAAACCCCTGAATCAACATGTTAGAATCACATTTGGTAGTGCATTTCTGGGTAAGTCTCTAAGAGCTTTGCACACTGGATTATACAATATGTGCCCATTATTCAACAACAAAAAATGTCTAGCTCTGTCAAGTCGGTTGATCATTGCTAGACAGCCATTTTTAAGACTTACCATAGATTTTCAAGACAATTTAAGTAAAACTGTAACTAAGCAACTCAGGAACATTTAATGTCTTCTTGGTAAGCAACTCCAGCGTATATTTGGCCTTGTGTTTTAGGTAATTGCCCTGCTAAGAGGTGAATTTGTCTCCTAGTGTCTGTTGGAAAGCACACCGAACCAAGTTTTTCCTCTAGGATTTTGCCTGTGCTTAGCTCAAAGTATTTTAATTTAGAAATAAACTCCCTAGTTGTTGCTGATGACAAGCATACCCATAACATGATGCAGCCACCACTATGCTTGAAAATACACTGCTCAAAAAAATAAAGGGAACACTTAAACAACACAATGTAACTCCAAGTCAATCACACTTCAGTGAAATCAAACTGTCCACTTAGGAAGCAACACTGATTGACGATACATTTCACATGCTGTTGTGCAAATGGAATAGACAACAGGTGGAAATTACAGGCATTTAGCAAGACACCCCCAATAAAGGAGTGGTTCTGCAGGTGGGGACCAAAGGCCACTTCTCAGTTCCTATGCTTCCTGGCTGATGTTTTGGTCACTTTTGAATGCTGGTGGTGCTTTCACTCTAGTGGTAGCATGAGATGGAGTCTACAACCCACGCAAGTGGTTCAGGTAGTGCAGCTCATCCAGGATGGCACATCAATGCGAGATGTGGCAAGAAGGTTTGCTGGGTCTGTCAGCGTAGTGTCCAGAGCATGGAGGCGCTACCAGGAGACAGGCCAGTACATTTACATTACATTTAAGTCATTTAGCAGACGCTCTTATCCAGAGCGACTTACAAATTGGGTACATCAGGAGACGTGGAGGAGGCCGTAGGAGGGCATCAACCCAGCAGCAGGACCGCTACCTCCGCCTTTGTGCAAGGAGGAGCACTGATGTGACAGTCTGGAAACGCCGTGGAGAACGTTCTGCTGCCTGAAACATCCTCCAGCATGACCGGTTTGGAGGTGGGTCAGTCATGGTGTGGGGTGGCATTTCTTTGGGGGGCCGCACAGCCCTCCATGTGCTCGCCAGAGGTAGCCTGACTGCCATTAGGTACCGAGATGAGATCCTCAGACCCCTTGTGAGACCATATGCTGGTGTGGTTGGCCCTGGGTTCCTCCTACTGCAAGACAATGCAAGACCTCATGTGGCTGGAGTGTGTCAGCAGTTCCTGCAAGAGGAAGGTATTGATGCTATGGACTGGCCAGCCCGTTCCCCAGACCTGAATCCAATTGAGCACATCTGGGAAATCATGTCTCGCTCCATCCACCAACGCCACGTTGCACCACAGACTGTCCAGGAGTTGGCGAATGCTTTAGTCCAGGTCTGGGAGGAGATCCCTCAGGAGACCATCCGCCACCTCATCAGGAGCATGCCCAGGTGTTGTAGGGAGGTCATAAAGGCACATGGAGGCCACACACACTACTGAGCCTAATTTTGACTTGTTTTAAGGACATTACATCAAAGTTGGATCAGCCTGTAGTGTGGTTTCCCACTTTGATTTTGAGTGTGACTCCAAATCCAGACCTCCACGTGTTGATAAATTTGATTTCCATTGATCATTTTTGTGTGATTTTGTTGTCAGCACATTCAACTATGTAAAGAAAAAAGTATTTAATAAGAATATTTCATTCATTCAGATCTAGGATGTGTTATTTTAGTGTTCCCTTATTTTTTTGAGCAGTGTATGAAGAGTGGTACTCAGTGATGTGTTGGATTTGCCCCAAACATAACGCTTTTTATGCAGGACAAAAAGTGTTTGTTTTTTTGTCACATTTTATGCAGTATTACTTATTGCCTTATTGCAAACAGGATGCATGTTTTGGAATATTTTTTATTCTGTGCAGAATTCCTTCTTTTCACTCTGTCCTTTATGTTAGTATTGTGGAGTAACTATACTCAGTATACAAAGAATACTTGCTCTTTCCATGATAGACTGACCAGGTGACTCCAGGTGAAAGCTATGATCCCTTATTGATGTCTCTTGTTAAATTCACTTCAATCAGTGTAGATGAAGGGGAGAAGACAGGTTAAAGTAGGCTTTTTAGCCTCCCGAGTGGTGCAGTGGTCTAAGGCACTGCACCGCAGATGGACAGGGAGACCCATAAGGCGGCGCACAATTAGCCCAGCGTCGCCCATGTTAGGAGAGGGTTTGGTCAGCCGGGATTTCCTTGTCCCATCACCCTCTAGCGACTCCTTGTGTCGGGCCAGGCACCTGCAAGCTGGCTTTGGTTGCAAGCTGTATGGTGTTTCCTCCGACACAATTGTGCGGCTGGCTTCCAGGTTTAGTGAGCAGTGTGTCAAGAAGAAGTGCGGCTTAGCAGGGTTGTGTTTTGGAGTTGTCCCATCATTGCAGTGATGGGACAAGACTGTAACTACCAATTGGATATCACGAAATTGTGGAGAAAACGAGGTAAAAAATAAAATAAAGTAGGATTTTCAAGCATTGAAACAATTGAGACATGGATTGTGTGTGTGCGCCAGTCAGAGGGTGAATGGGCAAGAGAAAAGATGTAAATGCCTTTGAACAGGGTATGGTAGTAGGCACGCCGGTTTGTGTCAAGAACTTCTTCATGCTCAACAATTTCCCGTGTGTATCAAGAATGGTCCACCACCCAAAGGACCTCCAGCCAGCTTGACACAACTGTGGGAAGCATTGGAGTCAACATGGGCCAGCATCCCTGTGGAACACTTTTGACACCTTGTAGAGTACATGCCCCGATGAATTGAGGCTGTTCTGAGGGAAAAGGGGAGGGTGCAACTCAATATTAGGAAGGTGTGCTTAATGTTTTGTACACAGTGTATCTCCTATCACAGCCATGAAACTCTGTAACTGCTTTAAAATCACCATTGACCTCATGGTGAAATCCCTGAGTGGTTTCCTTCCTCTCCCACAACTGAGTTAGGAAGGGCACCTGTATTTTTCTAGTGACTAGGTGAATTGATACACCATCCAAAATGTTATTTATAACTGCACCATGCTCAAAGGGATATTCAATGTCTGCTTCTTTAATTTTTACCCAGCTGCCTCCCATTGCGAACCATTGGAAAACCTCCCTGGTCTTTGTGGTTGAATCTGTGCTTGAAATGCACTGCTCGACTGAGGAACCTTACAGTTAATTGTATGTGTGGGGTACAGAGATGAGGTAGCCATTTAAAAATAATTTTAAACACTATTATTGCACACAGAGTGAGTCCATACAACTTATGTGACTTGCTAAGCACATTTTTACTCCTGAACGTATTTAGGTCATAACAAAAGGGTTGAATACTTAGACTCAAGAAATTTCAACTTTTTGGTTTGTATTAATTTGTAAACATTTCTAAAACAATTATTCCACTTTTACATTGTATGGAATTGTATGTAGATCAGTGGATCAGTGTAATTTTATCCATTTTAAATTCAACCTGTAACACAACAAAATGTACTTCATGAAGACACTGTATATACCTTTCTGCCTGATAGACCTGTAGACATTCCAGGACTAGATCCAGCCAGCCCATCTAGACAAAATAAAACAGATACCCCAGGACTAGATCTGCCACTGTTGGGGAAGCTACTCTGAATATATAGTTTACCAAGCTACCAATTACTTCACACTGGAAGAAGTTAAGCTACACTTTAAAAATATATAGTTTACTAAACTAAAGTTACTTTAGTAATTCACTACATCAAAACTACTTTGTGGAAAATTGCAAGTACAGATCACTCTGGAGTCAGAATGGGTGAGAAAAAGGCAGTGAGAATTAGGCAGGTCGGATGGTGAAAAATAAATTATTGCCTACTTCACCCATACTTAATTTTAGCAAAAAAGTAGTGTGTTCCATTAATTCCAGTAGTTAGCAACATCGCTACTTGGCAAACAAGTAATTAACTACTGAAAACACTAACAATATTTTAATTGAGTTCAACTAGCACCAAGCTACTTCAAAATGTAGTTAAAGCACTAGTTAAAATACATGTAGTTCACTACTACCCAACACTGATCTGTTCAGTCCAGTCTTTTGGCAGGCTAAATAGCTATTCGAGGCCTAGAGCTGCCCAGAGGCCCACCTCTCACCAGACACTGCTGCAGGCTGCAGTCCCAATCAGTCCAGACGGCTGTTTGTTGACAGTGCAGACCTGCCGGATGAACCCTCATTCAGCCCACTGGATGTGTCACTTCCTGCTTTGGTCTCCATGGTGGCGGGGGCTCTGCTCCTTGCAGATAAAGAGCCATCTGCGGTCGCCGTGACGACCCAGAGCCTGACCGTCACGGCAGCGTGATTGATCGCGGTAACCTGTGCTGGAGACACCGGTTGGTAGGGGGGAAGGAGAGAAAAGAGGAGGGGAATGGGGAGGGGGGGCAGATGTCCTTCTCTCCACCTGAGGGGATTTAAAAGTGTCACATGCTCTCACACCACCCGGTTCCCCGGGAGACGGATGTGTGGCGCGTGACATTGAGGGCGAGAGGCAGAGCATCAATCGCGGGCTGCATGATGAGTGTCACAGAGAGAGCCCTGCTCCTGTCACTGCACACACACACACACACACAGCGACACACTAATACACACACTCGCACACACACACTCTGGGACTAACACTCAGACGCAGTGATACACACACATAGACTAATTTAAACTCACACCACACACATACATTCATAAACCCACTGATGTGCAAACACACACACCACTTGTGTGCAGTTAAACACTCACACACATAAGACCACCCCTACACTTACACATTAACAATAATACAGACACTCTCTCACTCAGAGAACCAACCATCAGAACCTGGCTGCTCTATATGGGTCCTGCAGAGAGAGCAACAGCACAACAGCCACCATTACAGTGCATTCAGAAAGTATTCAGACCTCTTGACTTTTCCCACATTTTGTTATTTTACAGCCTTATTCTAAAATGGATTACATTGTTTTTTCCCCCTCATCAATTTACAAACAAAACCCTTAATCACAAAGCAAAAACACGTTTTTTTGAAACTTTTGCAAATGTAAAAAAAATAAACAGTTGAAATAGCACATTTACTTAAGTATTCAGACCCTTTACTCAGTACTTGGTTGAAACACTTTTGGCAGCGATTACAACCTTGAGTCTTCTTGGGTATGCTACAAGCTTGGAAAACCTGTATCTGGGGAGTTTCTCAGGTTGGATGGGGAGTGTTGCTGTACAGCTATTTTTAGGTCTCCAGAGATGTTAGAACGGGTTCAAGTCTGGGCTCTGGCTGTGCCACTCAAGGACATTCAGAGACTTGTCCCGAAGCCGTTCCTGCGTTGTCTTGGTTGTGTGCTTAGGGTCGTTGTCCTGTTGGAAGGTGAACCTTCGCGCCAGTCTGAGGTCCTGAGCACTCTGGAGCAGGTTTTCATCAAGGATCTCTCTGTACTTTGCTCCGTTCATGTTTCCCTCGATCTTGACTAGTTTCCCAGTCCTTCCCACAGCATGATGCTGCCACCCCCATGCTTCACTGTAGGGATAGTGCCAGGTTTCCCCCAGATGTGACACTTGGCATTCAGGCCAAAGAGTTCAATCTTGGTTTCATCAGACCAGAGAATCTAGTTTCTCATTGTCTGAGTCCTTTCGGTGCCTTTTGGCAAACTCCAAGCATGCTGTCATGTGCCTTTTACTGAGGAGTGGCTTCTGTCTGACCACTCTACCATAAAGGCCTGATTGGTGGAGTGCTACAGAGATGGTTGTCCTTCTGAAAGTTTCTCCCATTTCCACAGAGGAACTCTGGAGCTCTGTCAGAGTGACCATCGGGTTCTTGGTCACCTCCCTGACCAAGGCCCTTCTCCCCCGATTGCTCAGTTTGGCCGGGAGACCAGCTCTAGGAAGTGTCTTGGTGGTTCCAAACTTCTTCCAGTTAGAATGATGGAGGCCACTGTGTTCTTGGGGACCTTCATTCCTGCAGACATGTTTTTGGTACCCTTCCCCAGAGCCTCGAAACAATCCTGTCTCAGAGCTCTACAGACAATTTCTTCGACCTCATGGCTTGGTTTTTGCTCTGACATGCACTGTGAACTGTGGGACCTTATATAGACAGGTGTGTGCCTTTCCAAATCATGTCCAATCAATTGAATATACCACAGGTGGACTCCAATCAAGTTGTAGAAACATCTCAAGGATGATCAATGCAAACAGGATGGACCTAAGCACAGTTTCGAGTCTCATTGCAAAGGGTCTGAATAGTTATGTAAATAACTCTTTGTCGTTATGAATGAGGCTGTAAAATAACATTTTGTCTCCTACAGATGAACGTACTTTGGTGTGAAAAGTGCAAATCAATCCCAGAACAACAGCAAAGAACCTTGTGAAGATGCTGGAGGAAACAGGTACAAAAGTATCTATATCCACAGTAAAACATGTCCTATATCGACATAACCTGAAAGGCTGCTCAGCAAGGAAGAAGCCACTGCTCCAAAACCGCCATAAAAAAGCCAGACTATGGTTTGAAACTGCACATGGGGACAAAGATTGTACTTTGGAGAAATGTCCTCTGGTCTGATGAAACAACAATAGAACTGTTTGGCCATAATAACCATCGTTATGTTTGGAGGAAAAAGGGGGAGGCTTGCAAGCCGAAGAACACCATCCCAACCGTGCTTTGCTGCAGGAGGGACTGGTGCACTTCACAAAATAGATGGCATCATAAGGAGGAAAATGATGTGGATATATTGAAGCATCTCAAGACATTGTCCAAATGGACAAGGACCCAAAGCATACTTCCAAAGTTTTGGCAAAATGGCTTAAGGACAACAAAGGCAAGGTATTGGAGTAGCCATCACAAAGTCCTGACCTCAATCCTATAGAAGATTTGTGGGCAGAACTGAAAAAGTGTGTGTGAGCAAGGAGGTCTACAAACCAGACTCAGTCACATCAGCTCTGTTAGGAGGAATGGGCCAAAATTCACCCAATTTATTGTGGGAAGCTTGTGGAAGGCTACCCGAAACATTTGACTCAAGTTAAACAATTTAAAGGCAATGCTACCAAATACTAATTGAGTGTACGTAAACTTCTGACCCACTGGGAATGTGATGAAAGAGATAAAAGCTGAAATAAATCATTCTCTCTTCTAATATTCTGACATTTTACATTCTTAAAATAAAGTGGTGAACCTAACTGATCTATAACAGGAAATTGTTACGTGGATTAAATGTCAGGAATTGTGAAAAACTGAGTTTAAATGTATTTGGCTAAGATGTATGTAAACTTCCGACTTCAACTGTATACTGATATCATGTGACACTTAAATGAAGTACACCTGTGTGAAATCTAACTAATTATGTGACTTCTGAAGGCACCAGATCTTGTTAAGGGGCTTCATAGCAAAGGGGGTGAAAACATATGCACGCACCACTTTTCCATTTTATTTCATTTTTAAATTTTTTGAAACAAGTTATTTTTATATTTCACTTCACCAACTTGTTAAATTTTGGGGAAGTCCATTACATAAAATCCAAATCCATTTAAATTACAGGTTGTAATGCAACAACAGGAAAAACGCCAAGGGGGATGAATACTTTTGCACGGCACTGTATATAGCCATGATATGACATTTGAAATTTCTCTATTCCTTTGGAAATTTAGTGAGTGTAATGTTTACTGTTCACTTTTTATTGTTCATTTCACTTTTGTTTATTATCTATTTCACTTGCTTTGGCAATGTATACCTATGTTTCCCATGCCAATAAAGCCCTTTAAATTGAATTGAATTGAAAGAGAGAGACATGCAGTAAGTAGTCCTCCAGTACTGTCGCTTCAAGCCTTCACAGTGACACCAGATTTTACTGTGAAGTTTAGTAGCCCCTGTAACAGTGAAAACCCAGAGAAAAACCAACCAGGGGCCTTTCACTACACAGTCACTGAGGGAATTTATAGCAGTGAAATTCAGCATGCCTGTAGTTTTAGGGCCAGAGTGAGAAAACAGCCTATCTCAGGGAAATGAACCCCTCTTAATGTCTTGGTTCCCTAGATTGATGTGATGTTTTAGAGAAAGTGTCCCTCTCTCCTGTAGCTGTGAAATCAGAAAGAAACCGTATTTCACAGCAAAGCTTCCCTGTAGCTCCAAGGCCCAAGAGATAATGTATTTCTCAGTTAAAACATCTCTATAATGTGAGGGCCAGAATGAGAAACAGTATTTTTCATAGAAATGAACCCCTATTAGCCTTGGGGCCCTGGGAGATATACGGCTGTGAAATCTGAGAAATAAACTGTATTTAAAGGTAGGGCTTCCCTATAGCTTGAAGGCCCAATAGAGACTCAGGGTCCAAATCAATCAAAACTGTAAACTGTATTTATAGAGAAAGTCAATAAATTACATTCTTCCCATGAGGTGAGAAAGTGTTTGAATACATGTACTGAGTTCAATTTAGTTGCACACATTCTTAAGAATGATTCTCTCAGCATAACAACGTTTAGATGCTTTTGATTCACCCATGAAACCTGGCAACAGAATTTGATTGATTCCTGCTTACAAGCAAACATTAAAGCAGGTGTCAGGTGAAGCAAATGCTAAACTACAGGATTGCTTTGCTAAAACAGACTGGAATATGTTCCGGGATTCTTCCGATGGCATTGAGGAGTACACCACATCAGTCACTGGCTTTATCAATGCATTGAGGATGTCGTCCCTCCAGTGACTGCTTGCACATACCCAAATCAGAAGCCATGGATTACAGGCAACATTCGCACTGAGCTAAAGGGTAGAGCTGCCACTTTCAAGGAGCAGGACTCAAAACCCGGAAGCTTATAAGAAATCCCCTTATGCCCTCTGATGAACCATCTTACAGGCAAAGCGTCAATACAGGACCAAAATCAAGTCCTACTACACCAGTTACGACACTCGTCGGATGTGGCAGAGCTTGCAAACACTTACAGACTACAAAGGGAAGCACAGCCGAGAGCTGTCCACTGACACGAGCCTACCAGACGAGCTAAATAACTTCTATTCTCGCTTCGAGGCAAGTAACCCTGAACCATGCATGAGAGTATCAGCTGTTCCTGGAAGACTGTGTGATCACGCTCTCCGCAGCCGATGTGAATAAGACCTTTAAAGAGGTCAACATTCACAAGGCCGCAGGGCCAGACGGATTACCAGGACGTGTACTCCGAGCATGCACTGACCAATTACAAGTGTCTTCAATTACATTTTCAACCACTCCCTGTCTGAGTCTGTAATATATACATGTTTCAAGCAGACCACCATAGTCCCTGTGTCCAAGAACACTAAGGTAACCTGCCTAAATGACTACCGACCCGTAGCACTCACATCTGGAGCCATGAAATGCTTTGAAAGGCTGGTCATGGCTCAAATCAAAACCATTATCCCATAAACCCTGGACCCACTCCAATTTGCATATCGCACCAACAGATCCACAGATGATGCAATCTCTATTGCACTCCATACTGCCCTTTCACACCTGGACTAAAGGAACACCTACAGTTGAAGTCGGAAGATTAAATACACCTTAGCCAAATACATTTAAACTTAGTTCTTCACAATTTCTGACATTTAATCCTAGTAAAACTTCCCTGTCATAGGTCAGTTAGGATCGCCACTTTATTTTAAGAATGTGAAATGTCAGAATAATAGTGGAGATAATTATTTATTTCAGCTTTTATTTCTTTCATCACATTCCCAGTGGGTCAGAAGTTTACATACACTGAATTAGTATTTGGTAGCATTGGCTTTAAATTGTTTAACTTGGGTCAAACGTTTCGGGTAGCCTTCCACAAGCTTCCCACAATAAGTTGGGCGAATTTTGGCCCATTCCTCTTGACAGAGCTGGTGTAACTGAGTCAGGTTTGTAGGCCTCCTTGCTCTCCTTGTTCCTAACTGATGTCTTGAGATGTTTCTTCAATATATCCACATCATTTTCCTTCCTCATGAGTCCATCTATTTTGTAAAGTGCACCAGTCCCTCCTGCAGCAAAGCACCCCCACAACATGATGCTGCCACCCCCGTGCTTCACTGTGGGGATGGTGTTCTTTGGCTTGCAAGCCTCCCCTTTTTCCGCCAATCATAATGATGGTCATTATGGCCAAACAGTTCTATTTTTGTTTCATCAGACCAGAGGACATTTCTTCAAAGTACGATCTTTGTCCCCATGTGCAGTTTCATACCGTAGTCTGGCTTTTTTATGGCTGTTTTGGAGCAGTGGCTTCTTCCTTGCTGAGCGGCCTTTCAGGTTATGTCAATATAGGACTTGTTTTACTGTGGATATAGATGCTTTTGTACCTGTTTCCTCCAGCATCTTCACAAGGTCCTTTGCTGTTGTTCTGGGATTGATTTGCACTTTTCGCACCAAAGTACGTTCATCTCTAGGAGACAGAATGCGTCTCCTTCCTGAGTGGTATGACGGCTGCGTGGTCCCATGGTTTTTATACTTGTGTACTATTGTTTGTACAGATGAACGTGGTACCATCCCAAGGATGAACCAGACTTGCAGAGGTCTACAATTTTTTTCTGAGGTCTTTCTGAGGTCTTGGCTGATTTTAGATTTTCCCATGATGTCAAGCAACGAGGCACAGTTTGAAGGTAGGCCTTGAAATACATCCACAGGTACACCTCCAATTGACCATTTGACTCAAATGATGTCGGACGATCGCCTATCAGACGATTCTAAAGACATGATTTTCTGGAATTTTCCAAGCTGGTTAAAGGCACAGTCAACTTAGTGTATGTAAACTTCTGACCCACTGGAATTGTGATAGTGACTTATAAGTGAAACAATCTGTTGGAAAAATTACTTGTGTCATGCATAAAGTAGATGTCCTAACCGACTGGCCAAAACTATACCTTGTTAACAAGAAATTTGTGGAGTGTTTGAAAACTAGTTTTATTGACTCCAACCTAAGTGTACATCAACTTCTGACTTCAACTGTATGTGAGAATGCTATTCATTGACTACAGCTCAGCGTTCAACACCGTAGTGCCTTCAAAGCGCATCACTAAGCTAAGGACCCTGGGACTAAACACCTCCCTCTGCAACTGGATCCTGGACTTCCTGACGGGCCGCCCCCAGGTGGTAAGTGTCGGCAACAACACATCCGCCACGTTGAACCTCATCAGGGGGGCCCCTCAGGGGTGTGTGCTCAGTCCCCTCCTGTACTACCTGTTCACTCATGACTGCACGGCCAGGCACGACTCCAACAGAATCATCAAGTTTGCTGATGACACAACAGTGGTAGGCCTGATCACCGACAACAACGAGACAACCTATAGGAGGTCAGAGACCTGACCGTGTGGTTCAAGGACAATAACTTCTCCCTCAACGTGACCAAGAAAAAGGAGATGATTGTGGACTACAGGAAAAGGAGGACCGAGCACGCCCCCATTCTCATCGACGGGGCTGTAGTGGAGCAGGTTGACAGCTTCAAGTTCCAAGGCGTCCACATCACCAACAAACTAATATGGTCAAGCACACCAAGACAGTCATGAAGAGTGCACAACAAAACCTATTCCCCCTCGGGTCCTCAGATCCTCAAAAAGTTTTTATAGCTGCACCATCGAGAGCATCCTTTACGGGTTGCATCACTGCCTGGTATGGCAACTGCTCGACCTCCAACCCGCAAGGCACTACAGAGAGTAGTGCGTACGGCCCAGTACATCACCGGGGCCAAGCTTCCTGCCATCCAGGATCTCTATACCAGGCGGTGTAACGGTCTTCTTCCTCCTCTGACGAGGAGTAGTAGAAAGGATCGGAGGACCAATGCGCAGCGTGGTACGTGTTCATGATTCTTTTAATAGAACACTGAAAAATACAAAATAACAACGTGAAATAACAAAAACCGAAACAGTTCCGTGTGGAACAACACAGACACAGAAAATAATCACCCACAACTCAAGGGTGAAAAACAGGCTGCCTAAGTATGGTTCTCAATCAGGGACAACGATTGACAGCTGCCTCTGATTGAGAACCATACCAGGCCAAACACAGAAATACCAATTCATAGAAAAAAGAACATAGACTGCCCACCCAACTCACGCCCTGACCATACTAAAACAAAGACATCACAAAGGAACTAAGGTCAGACCGTGACAGGCGGTGTCAGAGGAGGGCCCTAAAAATGGTCAAAGACTCCAGCACCCTAGTCATAGACTGTTCTCTCTGCTACCACACGGCAAGCGGTACCGGAGCGCCAAGTCTAGGTCTAAAGAGGCTTCTAAACAGCTTCTACCCCCCAAGCCATAAGACTCCTGAACAGCTAATCAAATGGCTACCCAGTCTATTTGCATTGCCCCTCCCTCTTCTACGCTGCTGCTACTCTCTGTTATTATCTATGCATAGTCACTTTAATAACTCTACCTACATGCACATATTACCTCAATTACCTCGACACCGTTGCCCCGGCACATTGACTCTGTACCGGTACCCCCCTGTATATAGCCTCACTGTTGTTATTTACTGCTGATCTTTAATTATTTTTTTGTCTTTTCTCTTACTTTTTTGTTGTTGTATTTTCTTAAAACTGCATTGTTGGTTACGGGCTTGTTAGTACGCATTTCACTGTTGTATTTGGCGCATGTGACAAATACAATTTCATTTGAAGATAATCGTTTCACAATCGGCTCAAGTCAATGTAAACACTCCAATCTCTCAAAAATGACTAATACACAATAAATTCAAACATTTCAGCATCCCACATCTGTGAGAGTCCACTGGGATATGCAGTAAATTCAATGTGAAGGCCTAATCTGGACAACCTGTATCTCACAGTCAAATCGAGCACTCGTTACACATACTTTACCGTGGCGAAAGCTATCGCTCGGATTTAGGGACCCGGGTGTTAAATGACAGGAGTGGCAGCGCTGAAATAGGAGCGGAGGTTTTTAGAGGCATCCGTCTTCAGGCAACTGCTACAGTGTTTTATCACATCCCTCTCTGACCCATAATATTTTATAATGATTGTGGACCCATAAATTATCTCATCATGACACTGAGTATCGATTGGGAAGAGATGGGGATAGATGGATCTCCGCTGTGAGTTGACCGATGTTCCCACTCCCCTGCCTGTTTTGTGGCTTAATTGAGTCTTCTTCCTTCATTGCTCCCTCTCTCTCACTCTCTCTCTCTCTCTCTCTCTCTCTCTGTGTGTGTTTATAGATATGCGATTGCGTATGTGCGTGTCTAAAGAATGTGTTGTTAAATAGCAATAGAATAAATCAAAACAATTTGAATTTGTCACGTGCTTCCAAAAACAACGGGTGTAGACTAACAGTGAAATGCTTACTTATAGACCCTTCCCAACAATGCAGAGAAAAAAACTAGAACAATTTAAAATTTAAAAATAATAAGAGGAATAAATACACATTGAGTAACTATAACTTGGCTACAGTGCAGACCCCGTGACTTTTTCCACATTATGTTACGTCACAGCCTATTTCTAAAAAGGAATCAAATATTTTTTCCCTCATCAAAGTACCCCATAATGACAAAGCGAAAACAGGTTTTTAGAATAATTGGCAAATGTATTATACATAAAAACCCTATTTACATAAGTATTCAGACCCTTTGCTGTGAGACTTGAAATTGAGCTCAGATGCATCCTCTTTCCATTGTCATCCTTGAGATGTTTCTACAACCTGATTGGACTCCACCTGTGGTAAACTCAATTGATTGGACATGATTTGGAAAGGCATACACCTGTCTATATAAGGTTCACAGCATGTCAGAGCAAAAACCAAGCCACAAGGTGGAAGAAATTGTCCGTAGAGCTCCGAGACTACAGCATTGAAGGTCCCCAAGAACACAGTGGCTTCCATCATTCTTAAATGGAAGAAGTTTGGAACCACCAAGACTCTTCTTAGAGCTGGCAGCCCGACCAAACTAAGCAATCGGGGAGGAAGGGCCTTGGTTAGAGAGGTGACCAAGAACCCAATGGTCACTCTGACAGAGCTCCAGGGTTCCTCCACTTGTTTTCCAGCGGCAGGGACTGGGAGATCTAGGGAAAGATGAACCGAGAGAAGTACAGAGAGGTCCTTGATACAAATCTGCTCCAGAGTGCTCAGGACCTCCAACTCGGGTGAAGGTTCACCTTCCAACAGGACAATGACCCTATTCACAAAGCCAAGACACACAGGAGTAGCTTCAGGACAAGTCTCTGAATGTCCTTGAGTGGTCCAGCCAGAGCCTGGACTTGAATATGATCGAACATCTCTGACGAGACCTGAAAATAAATGTGCAGCAACGCTCATCATCCAACCTGACAGAGCTTGAGAGGATCTGCAGAGAAGAATGAGAGAAACTCCCCAAATACAGGTGTGCCAAGCTTGTAGCATCAGATCTGGGGAAGGGTACAAAATGGCAATATAGTTGTTATTTTCAAAGTTGTCGAGAAGACTCGAGGCTGTTCTTACTGACAAAGATGATTCAACAAAGTTCTAAGTAAAGGGTCTGAATACCTATGTAAATGTGATATTTCTGTTTTGTGCAAAAATTCCCAAAAAACTGTTTTTGCTTTGTCATTATGGGGTATGGTGTGTAGATTGATGAGGGAAAAAACGATTTTATACATTTTAGACTAGGGCTGAAACGTTACAAAATCTGGAAAAAGTCAAGGGGTCTGAATACTTTCCAAATGCACTGTATATACACGGGGTACCAGTGCCGAATTGAGGTAGAGGTAATTGAGGTAGATATGTACATATTGGTAGGGATAAAGTGACTAGGCAACAGGATAGACAATAATTAACAGTAACAGCAGAGTATGTGATTAGTCAAAAGAGTGCAAAAAGGGTCAATGCAGATAGTCCGGGTAGATATGCCAAGCAGTTGCCATACCAAGCGGTGATGCAGCCGGTCAAGATGCTTTCAATGGTCCAGCTGTAGAACTTTTTGAGGATCTGAGGCCCATGCCAAATCTTTTCAGAAGAGGCGTTGTTGTGCCTTCTTCACAACTGTGTTGGTGTGAGTGGACTATGATAATTGCTTAGTGATGTGGACACCGAGAACTTGAAGCTCTCAACCTGCTCCAAAACAGCCCCATCGATGTGGATAGGGACGTGCTCTGCCCTCCGTTTTCTGTATTCCACGATCAGCTTCTTTATCTTGCTGATGTTGAGGGACAGGTTGTTGTCCTGGCACAACACTGCCAGGTCTCTAAACCACTCATTGTCATCGCTGATCAGGTGTACAACTGTTGCGTCGTCTGCAAACTTAATGATGGCGTTGGAGTCATGCACAGCCACGCAGTCATGGGTGAACAGGGAGTACAGGAGGGGACTAAGCACACACCCCTGAAGGGCCCCCACACTGTGGCAATGTGTTGTTGCCTACTCTCACCACCTGGGAGCAGCCTGTCAGGAAGTCAAGAATCCGGTTGCAGAGGCAGGTGTTTAATCCCAGGGTCCTTAGTTTAGTGATGAGTTTAGAGGGCACTATGGTGTTGCAAGTTGCGCTGTAGTCAATGAACAGCATTCTCACGTAGGTTGTTCCTTTTGTCCAGGTGGGAAAGGGCAGTGTAGAGTGCAATAGAGATTGCGTCATCTGTGGATCTGTTGCGGTGGTATGAGAATTGGAGTGGATCCAGGGTGTCTGGGATGATGGTGTTGATGTGAGCCATGACCAGTCTTTCAAAGCATTTCATGGCTACAGATGTGAGTGCTATGTGGCGATAGTCATTTACACAGGTTTATGTTGGCGTTCTTGGGCACACAGACTTTGGTGGTCTGCTTGAAACATGTAGATATTACAGACTGGGTCAGGGAGAGGTTGAAAATGTCATTGAAGACACTTGCCAGCTGATCAGCACACACCCTGTGGCCTTGTGAATGTTAACCTATTTAAAGGTCTTACTCACATTGGGTTCGCAGAGTGTGATCTCACAGTCGTCCGGAACAGCTGGTGCTCTCATGCATGGTTCAGTGTTGCTAGCCTCGAAGTGAGCATAGAAGGTATTTAGCTCATCTGGTAGGCTCGCATCACTGGACAGCTCGCGGCTGGGTTTCCCTTTGTAATCCGCGATAGTTTGCAAGCCCTGCCACATCCGACGGGCGTCAGAGCCGGTATAGTAGGACTCAATCTTGGTCCTGTATTGATGCTTTGCTTGTTTTATGGGTCATTGGAGGGCATAGCGGGATTTCTTATAAACGTCCGGATTAGTGTCCCGCTCTTTAAAAGCGGCAGCTCTAGCCTTTAGCTCAATGTGGATGTTGCCTGTATTCCATGGCTTCTGGTTGGGATATGTGGTATTGGTCACTGTGGGATGACGTTGTTGATGCACTTATAATTGAAGCTGGTGACTGAATTGGTAAACTCCTCAATGCCATCGGATGAATCCAGGGAAATAATCTAAACATACACACATAACACACATAAGCTAAACAGTGCTGTAGTTTAGCATCCGCTTCATCGAACCACTTCCGTGTTGGGTACTTTCTGTTTGAGTTCATGCTTGTATTATGGGATAAATGTGTTTCCGTGCATTTGATTTTGTGAAGTTGGACTATGTTTGACCTAATGGATCCAGTATGTGCCTTACTCATAATGCAGTACTAATTTGATGATTTCTAGGGATTAATCCACATGACTGGTTTATCCCGTCGCCGTCAAATGTTCACCCAGACAAATGTAGTGCACTGAAAAACTTTCCACTAGTGCTGTTGCACACTATTCCTGTAAGGGAAAAAATGATTACATCCATAATATCATCAACAACGCTGCTGTGCAGAACATGTAAGCCTGCACAGACATGCACAAACACATTCTGGTAGTGACACACATAGCCTACACGCACACAAACACACACGCACACCTACACAATGACCCCCCCCCCACACACACAGCACATACACACCGGGGCATTGATGTGAGTTTATCACTCCAACCCCCACCCCTCCAGTCCCCATCTTAGATTGTTGCTAAGGAGATGGTGCTACTGATTGTTTAGCATACATATTTACAAGCTCAACCCCCTGCTTAGAGCTGCCACAACATTATACTACAAAGAGCTAGGGCCTGAGGGAGAGAGCAGCTAGGGCCCTCACACTGAGACTCCCCTCACACTCACACTGTCATTAGGAGGAGGAAAGGGGAGAGGGTGAATGTGTGAGTGCCAGCAAAGTTGAGTGGGCTGGAGAGCACACATAAGTATGTGTGTGTGCGTGTCTGTGTGTGTAGGGGCGGGGTTGGTTCTTCTATCCTTGTGGGGACCTAAAATCCCCAGAAGGATAGTAAACAAGGAAAATTCTCCCCTGTGGGGTCTATTCCCATGTCCCCATGAGGACAAAGACTATTTTCAGTTTAAGGGTTAGGTTTACGATTAGGGTTGGGGTAAGGGGTCAGTGGTTAGGATTAGGAGTTAGGTTATGGTTATGGTAAGGGTTATGGTAAGGGTGAGGGAAAATAGGATTTTGAATGGAAATTAATTTTTAGGTCCTACGAGGATAGAAGAATATAACCTGTCTGTGTGAGAGAGAGAGAGAGTGAGAGAGAGAATTCGAAAACAAATCCAATTTTGATATACTCCCATATCCTTTAGTTGAAATATCAGTGTGCTGTCACAGTAGCAATATTTGTGACCTGTTGCCACAAGAAAAGGGCAACCAACGAAGCACAAACACCATTGGAAATACAAACTATTTGCACATTGTTATAACACTGTACATAGCCATAATATAACATTTGAAATGTCTCTATTCTTTTGAAACTTTTGTGAGTGTAATGTTTACTGTTAATTTTTGATTGTTTATTTCACTTTTGTTTATTACCTATTCCACTCATTTCGCACGACAATAAAGCCTGTTAGATTGAATTGAGAGAGAAGTAGGAAAACAAGTAGAATATCTCCTGCTGCTCTCCTTTTCGCCATGCTGACTAATAACCTATCCCCCTCCCCCTCTTACTCCCTCTCCATCTCCTACCCTACCCCCTCCTCACGCCATCCATCCCCTCCCCCAACCACCCAGGACTCCAAGGGGGGAGGGATGCAGGAAAGACGTCCATCACAGGCCTTTAGATTAACTGCACCACTGCATAACACAAAAGAGCCCCCCTGCCCGAGCCTCCCTCCCACACAACAACCCTTCCCCCTCTCTCAACCCCCACCTCTCCCCCCGCTAGTGAGCCAGTGAGTAATGAAGGGGTGGAGACGTGATATCACAGGGACAGAATGCAACTGGACAGACTGTTACGATCCCATCTATGCGGTCTGCTTTGAAGACGTTGCTCTCCTCTCTGCTGGAAAAGTGTCTTCTTTTTCTTCTAATTTTCTCCTCCTCCCCTCTCGTGCTATAGGCCTACTGCCCTCTTTTCATCTCTATAAAAAATGCTCTGTCTTTCCTTCTGTCGTTGCATCAAATAGTTGTGTCCGGTCCTCTCCTTTCCCCATAAAGACTTGTTTCTCTCTCTTAATTCTCCAGAGAGTATTTTCCACTAATCTTTTAGGGCAGTTCCTTTCCGTCTCTCTTTTCATTTAAAAGATACATGGATCTATTTTCTCCACTCCAAAGGACTCTACTATTTTATTTGTGATTGTGAGGGGGATACCTTATCACTCCCAAATCAACCTCTTACCCCTTCCCCCGGACACGTGGATCTGAAAGGATCCGATGGGTGTAAGAAACGTGGTTATATCTCCAAATAGCTTAGTGAACTGTTTTTTCACCATATAGTTTCCAACCATTCAATCCTTTCAGAAATGGTGTCTAAGGGGAGGGGTTTCGACCTGATCGTCTCCTTCATCCAGATGTGTCGTGGTCAGTAATCATGCACAAAGGATAATGGGGTGGGATCTCTGATGGTGAGGAAGGAGTAGACTACATGATCCAAACTCCCTGGCTTTCCCTAAAGTGTTGCATAGTTCATGTGTGTTGCCCAGGGTGATCTATATGTGCAATTATGGGGGACTTGAGCAAAGCTGTTGAGCTACATCAGATAGTATGTTTAGTTTATCATGAGATGATATCATGAGATGATACATTTACAGTAGGCCTACTGTAAGGTATGGTTACATGTTATCTCATCCTCCTGCTCCAGACTAGACTGTACACACTGCCATTTTACAAAAAGCACCTGCAGACTTCCCAATGGTTAAGACAATTATCCCTGGCCACAGCCAGGGTTCTCATCACTGGGTACTCTTCTGGCTCCGACAACAGGTTTTGTCCCCAGGTCATGTGATACTAAGCACCATTATGGATTGTGCTGACAGGCCATAGAAAACCACTCAGTTGAGGCCGCCTAGAATATTTAATAATACAGTTCTGTTACTATGTATTGCAGTGTTGTATCTGATGGGGTCTGGACATAATTATGATTTATATCTAGAGCCCATAAAATACTAAATAGACCGGTGCATATTAATTGATTACAAATGCTGTAGATCTAAGGGGTATGCAACAATTAAATTATTCTAAATGAACTTGCTCAAAATTAACCCTAAAAAGAGCAATAAAAAACACACAATAACCATGAATAATTACCTAGAATCAATGTTAGGCTATCAATGTTAGGCTATTACCTAAGCTTTAGGCCTGCCTGAATTTTTGGACTGCAAATATAATTTGCACCACAGTGAAGCACATGCACCAAATAATGGACTAAAATGTATCCGGATTTCAAGGCCACGTTGTCGAACTTTGCAGACAGGAAATTCTATCAATAGACACGATGTGATTCCTTATTGTACATGTAAGAGGAACATTTCTATCTGAAGTTCTGAACATTCCAAAACGTTGCGTCCTAATGAACGCGCCTCGGTCTTGGATAGCACTGCCATCTGGTGGTGGAGCGAGGAACAACGTGGGGAAGCATAGACAAGATATTTTACCACTTCAAATGAATCGGACAAAAAATGCTAAATTAAAGATCTGGCCTTTGCTTTTTACTTATTTCAATGTGAATCAGACGCAAAACATATTTCCCGAGTAATTAAGGCGCTGCGGTAATTAAGAGCAAATAATCAATTAACGCCTGATTAACCACTATCTCTGTGACGAGGTAGGGTAATGGCATAATTATACATTCATTACTGGCCTAGTATCCACGAGGAGGGAATTAACACGTCGCACTGAACAGACTATAATGGCTATAATTTTGAGAGTAGGTTAGTAAGTAGCCTTGTTTTATTTTATGGAATAACTTGGAAGTATATGATGTGGGGTTAATATTCAGATTCATGAGTAAACTACCAGTAATTGATTTATCACAAAACACATGTTTTTGAATTACAATTTACAGTTGAAAAACATTATAGTCATAGTAGTTCAAAAGAATCATGGTCAAACAAACAATGTAGGGGGCAAAAGGCCATGTGTTTCCACAGGCAGCCCAATTCTGATATATTTTTTTCACTAATTGGTCATTTGACCAATCAGATCAGCTTTGAAAAAGATCTGATGTGAAACAATCTGATGCGATTGGTCAAAAGACCAATTAGTAGAAAGAATATCAGAATTGGTCTCCCTGTGTAAATGCAACCGGCGAGTCCCACCCTGCACACAATCCAACTTGGAGGTCTCTGCCCATGTTATTCGATCAATAGGGTACGTTCACACAGGCAGCCCAATTCTGATCGTTTGCCACTAATTTCCATTTTAGCCAATCAGAACAGATATTTTGTCAATAATTGGGCAAAAGATCTAAATTGAGCTGCCTATGTAAATGTCAGAATTGTAGTAGGGACTGGAAAAGGAAAAAGTAGATCATGATGATTTAACTTTTGATAAAAATGGTCAGAGTTCTCATTATTCAAATCAAATTGTATTTATCACATTCACCGAATACAACAAGTGTAGACCTTACAGTGAAATGCTTACTTACAAGCCCTTAATCAACAATGCAGTTTTAAGAAAATACCACAAAAAAAAGTAAGAGATAAGAATAACAATTAGTTCAAGAGCAGCAGTAAATAACAATAGCGGGGCTATATACAGGGTGCACCGGTGTCAATGTCAATGTGGAGGGGCACCGGTGTCAAGGTAATTGAGGTAATATGTAAATGTAGGTAGAGTTATTAAACTGACAATGCATAGATAATAAGAGAGAGTAGCAGCAGCGTTCCAGAGATGAGGGGGGGAGAATGCTAATAGTCTGGGTAGACTTTTGATTGGCTGTTCAGGAGTCTTATGGTTTGGGGGTAGAAGCTATTTAGGAGCCTCTTGGACCTAGACTTAGCACTTCGTTACCACTTGCCGTGCGGTAGCAGGGAGAACGGTCTATAACTAGGGTGCTGGAGTCTTTGACAATTTTTTGGGCCTTGTTCTGACACCTTCTGGTATAGAGATCCTGGCTGCGAACGGGAGGCCCATGGGGCAGCGCACAATTCGTCCGGGTTAGGGAGGGTTTGGCCGGCAGGGATATCCTTGTCTCATTGCGCACTAGCAACTCCTGTGTTGGGCGCAGTGCACGCTGACAAGCTCGCCAGGTGTACGGTGTTTCCTCCGACACATTGGTGTGGCTGGCTTCCGGGTTGGTAGTGAGGCTAGGTTGGGTTGTGTTTCGGAGGACGCATGGCTCTCGACCTTCGCCTCTCCCGAGTCCGTACAGGAGTTGCAGCGATGAGACAAGACTGTAACTACTACCAATTGGATACCACGAAATTGGGGAGAAAAAAGGGGTAAAAAAAAGATATCTATAATATCTTATGTTTCACCGAGTCGTGGGTGGACGACGACATGGATAATATAGAGCTGGCTGGATTTTCCATACACCGGCAGAACAGAGATGCTACGAGGGGTGGGGGTGTGTGTATTTTTGTCAATAACAGCTGGTGCGCAATGTCTAATATTAAAGAAGTCTCGAGGTATTGCTCGCCTGAGGTAGAGTACCTTATGATAAGCTGTAGACCACACTATCTATATTATTCGTAAGACCGCATTCAACCAACTCTATGAGGCCAGAAGCAAACAAGAAAATGCTCATCCAGAAGCGGTGCTCCTAGTGGCCGGGGGACTTTAATGCAGGCAAACTTAAATCAGGTTTACCAAATGTTTACCAGCATGTCACATGTGCAACCAGAGGAAAAAAAAAACTCTAGACCACCTTTACGCCACACACAGATATGCATACAAAACTCTTCCCTGCCCTCCATTTGGAAAATCTGACAATAATTATATCCTCTTGATTCCTGCTTACAAGCAAAAACTAAAGCAGGAAGTACCAGTGACTCGCTCAATACAGAAGTGGTCAGATTTTTAAATTTTAATTTTTTTTACATTTACAGTAACATGCAAAACATTAACATAACAGCCAGAGGGATTCCACAAAGAAATTCAATTTTTTTTTTACAAAAAATAAACGAATCCACATTATATCAATTCAAATACAAACATATAGCGAATACATTTTTTGAACATTTTGTTTTAAAGACTCTAAATAGTTTTCCAAATCAGATGAAATTAAGAAAAGGGGCTTTTTCTTCATACATTTTGATTTGTGTATTAACATTTTTCCTAATGAAATAGATTTATGACATTCTCACAATCAATTGTGGAATCAGTGTAGTAAAATAATATGTCAAACTTAGAAATTTCAATGTATTGTATGCAATGAGGCCAAGATATAGCTTTACATTAGTCCAGAACACTTCACTATATAAACAATGACAGAATAAGTGTTCAATAGATTCAGTTTCTATTTCACAAAAACTGCATTCACTGGTAACATCAGGTATCTTCAAACTCCCTATCATAAATGAGCCCAGGCTCAGCGTGCATGTAATTCCACATCTTTAATCAAAGTGAAACCTTTCACAAAAAAAACCCAAGTAAAACAGAATCAGACCGTGACGCAACCGTGGCGCACACAAACACTCACAGAAAATAAATAATTACCCACAAACACGGGTGGGAAAAAGGCTGCCTAAGTATGATTCCCAATCAGAGACAACGATAGACAGCTGCCTCTGGGAACCATATCCAGCCAACAAAGAAATAGAAAACTAGAATGCCCACCCAAATCACACCCTGACCTAACCAAAGAGAGAAATAAAAAGGCTTTCTAAGGTCAGGGCGTGACAGAATAATCTTAAAGGAATTCTCCTTTACTTTATTGATCACCATAAATTTGTGTGGAGTGAGACAAGCATGGTGCCAGTTTACATCAAACAATGAAGCCCAACAAAATATCGCAGAGGGAATAGACTTCCTGTAGAAATTATCCCTTAATAATCGATTGTTGAATTTCGTATCTAGTAGACCAATGCCATTCACCTGGATATCACTTACAATCTGAGATATTCCAAAATGTGCATTATTCTGAAGTAAAGTTTTTATTCCACTAGGTATAGCTTTAATAACAGTGTCATATTCCTTGCTTGAAACCTCAGTTGTATCTTTCCATAAATGATCTCCGTGTAAATAGATTCCCACTAATATTAACTAATTGGCTGAGAAGGACAATGTTTATCGAGAACCATTTATGGTTAAATAACATCTTGTTTCTTTGTAATATTGACCCATTGATCCATATAAAACATTTATGAGGTGAAAAATTGTGTTTATACAAAGCCCAGCACATTAAAGCCTTCTTGTGACAAGCCTCCAGTTGCACAGGAAATTTACCCACAATATATGGACATTGTAGTTAAAAATTAAGCCCTCCAAACTTCTAAAAAACAAAATGAGGTATAATATTCCAGAAACTATGAAGATTTTTTATGTACCTTTTAATCCAGTTGACCTTTGATATCTGATTAAAGAGAGTGAAGTCTAAGACATTTAGACTGTCATCACAAACCCTGTTGGTGATAACATCTCTTTTTATCTTATGTGGCTTGTCTTTTCATATGAAGTTGTACAAAAGCCTATCTAAGGTACAGTAAGTGGATTTGGGAATGTCAATAGATGAAAAAATATAGGATGCACGAGATAGCCCCTCAGCTTTGGATAAAAGCACCCTTTCTTGAAGACTTAAATCCCTCCCTTAACCATGAGGATATGTTTTGCTGTTGACAGATTCAGTTACAGGGTTCAAATGAACCTGTTTGGGATAGGGGGCAGCATTTTCACATTCGGATGAAAAACGTACCCAGAGTAAACTTCCAGCTACTCAGGCCCAGAAGGTAATATATGCATAGTATTAGTGGTATTGGATAGGAAACACTCTGAAGTTTCTAAAACTGTTTGAATTATGTCTGTGAGTGTAACAGAACTTATATGGCAGGCGAAAACCTGAGAAAAATCCAACCAGAAAGTGGGAAATCTGAGGTTTGTAGTTTTTCAACTCATTGCCTTTCTAATATACAGTGTAAATGGGGTCATATTGCACTTCCCAAGGCTTCCACTAGATGTCAACAGTCTTTAGAACCTTGTTTCAGGCTTCTATTGTGAAGGAGAAGAGAATAAGAGCTGATTGAGTAAGAGGTCTGGCAGAGTGCCATTAGCTCAGTCTCGCGCGTGCCCGTGAGAGGTAGCTGCGTTCCTTTTCCTTTCTAAAGACAAAGGAATTCTCCGGTTGAGACATTACTGAAGATTTATGTTAAAAACATCCTGAAGATTGATTCTATACATCGTTTGACATGTTTCTACGACCTGTAATATAACTTTTTGGACTTGGTCTGAACTTTCGCCTGGACTTTCCCACGCCTCGTGAGTTTGGATTTGTGAACTAAACGCACTAACAAAAAGGAGGTATTTGGACATAAATGATGGACTTTAGCGAACAAAACAAACATTTATTGTGGAACTGGGATTCCTGGGAGTGCATTCTGATGAAGATCATCAAAGGTAAGAGAATATATATAATGCTATTTCTGACTTCTGTTGACTCCATAACATGGTGGGTATCTGTATGGCTTGTTTTTGTGTCTGAGCGCCGTACTCAGATTATTGCATGGTGTGCTTTTTTCATAACGTTTTTTTGAAATCTGACGGCGGTTGCATTAACACATCTCTTGGAAGAGGAAGGGCGGGGGTGTATGCTTCATGATTAACGACTCATGGTGTAATCATAACAACACACAGCAAAAAGTCCTTCTGCTCACCCAACCTAGAATTCCTCACAATCAAATGCCGGCCATATTACCCTCCAAGAGAATTCTCGTCAGTTATCTTCACAGCTCAAATCAAATCAAATCACATTTTCAAATCAAATCAAATGTTATTTGTCACATACACATGGTCAGCAGATGTTAATGCGAGTGTAGTGAAATGCTTGTGCTTCTAGTTCCGACAATGCAGTAATAACCAACAAGTAATCTAACTAACAATTCCAAAACGACTGTCTTATACACACAAGTGTAAGGGGATAAATAATATGTACATAAAGATATATTAATGAGTGATGGTACAGAGCGGCATAGACAAGATGCAGTAGATGGTATCGAGTACAGTATATACATTTGAGATGAGTATGTAAACAAAGTGGCATAGTTAAAGTGGCTAGTGATACATGTATTACATAAAGATGCAGTAGATGATATAGAGTACAGTATATACGTATACATATGAGATGGATAATGTAGGGTATGTAAACATTATATTAGGTAGCATTGTTTAAAGTGGCTAGTGATATATTTTACATAATTTCCCATCAATTCACATTATTAAAGTGGCTGGAGTTGAGTCAGTGTGTTGGCAGCAGCCACTCAATGATGGCCGTGAGATAGAAGCTGTTTTTCAGTCTCTCGGTCCCAGCTTTGATGCACCTGTACTGACCTCGCCTTCTGGATGATAGCGGGGTGAACAGGCAGTGGCTCGGGTGGTTGTTGTCCTTCATCGGGTGGTGTAGGTGTCCTGGAGGGCAAGTAGTTTGCCCCCGGTGATGCGTTGTGCAGACCTCACTACCCTCTGGAGAGCTTTACGGTTGTGGGCGGAGCAGTTGCCATACCAGGCGGTGATACAGCCTGCCAGGATGCTCTCGATTGTGCATCTGTAGAAGTTTGTGAGTGCTTTTGGTGACAAGCCGAATTTCTTCAGCCTCCTGAGGTTGAAGAGGCGCTGCTGTGCCTTCTTCACAATGCTGTCTGTGTGGGTGGACCAATTCCGTTTGTCTGTGATGTGTATGCCGAGGAATTTAAAACTTGCTACCCTCTCCACTACTGTTCCATCGATGTGGATAGGGGGGTGTTCCCTCTGCTGTTTCCTGAAGTCCACAATCATCTCCTTAGTTTTGTTGACGTTGAGTGTGAGGTTATTTTCCTGACACCACACTCCGAGGGCCCTCACCTCCTCCCTGTAGGCCGTCTCGTCGTTGTTGGTAATCAAGCCTACCACTGTTGTGTCGTCCGCAAACTTGATGATTGAGTTGGAGCGTGCGTGGCCACGCAGTCGTGGGTGAACAGGGAGTACAGGAGAGGGCTCAGAACGCACCCTTGTGGGGCCCCGTGTTGAGGATCAGCGGGGAGGAGATGTTGTTGCCTACCCTCACCACCTGGGGGCGGCCCGTCAGGAAGTCCAGTACCCAGTTGCACAGGGCGGGGTCGAGACCCAGGGTCTCGAGCTTGATGACGAGCTTGGAGGGTACTATGGTGTTGAATGCCGAGCTGTAGTCGATGAACAGCATTCTCACATAGGTATTCCTCTTGTCCAGGTGGGTTAGGGCAGTGTGCAGTGTGGTTGAGATTGCATCGTCTGTGGACCTATTTGGGCGGTAAGCAAATTGGAGTGGGTCTAGGGTGTCAGGTAGGGTGGAGGTGATATGGTCCTTGACTAGTCTCTCAAAGCACTTCATGATTACGGAAGTGAGTGCTACGGGCGGTAGTCGTTTAGCTCAGTTACCTTAGCTTTCTTGGGAACAGGAACAATGGTGGCCCTCTTGAAGCATGTGGGAACAGCAGACTGGTATAGGGATTGATTGAATATGTCCGTAAACACACCGGCCAGCTGGTCTGCGCATGCTCTGAGGGTGCGGCTGGGGATGCCGTCTGGGCCTGCAGCCTTGCGAGGGTTAACACGTTTAAATGTCTTACTCACCTCGGCTGCAGTGAAGGAGCGACCGCATGTTTTCGTTGCAGGCCGTGTCAGTGGCACTGTATTGTCCTCAAAGCGGGCAAAAAAGTTATTTAGTCTGCTTGGGAGCAAGACATCCTGGTCCGTGACTGGGCTGGGTTTCTTCTTGTAGTCCGTGATTGACTGTAGACCCTGCCACATGCCTCTTGTGTCTGAGCCATTGAATTGAGATTCCACTTTGTCTCTGTACTGACGCTTAGCTTGTTTAATAGCCTTGCGGAGGGAATAGCTGCATTGTTTATATTCGGACATGTTACCAGACACCTTGCCCTGATTAAAAGCAGTGGTTCGCGCTTTCAGTTTAACGCGAATGCTGCCATCAATCCACGGTTTCTGGTTAGGGAATGTATTCGGTCATATTTACGGTCACCTTGTCCTGATTAAAAGCAGTGGTTCGCGCTTTCAGTTTCATGCGAATGCTGCCATCAATCCACGGTTTCTGGTTTGGGAATGTTTTAATCGTTGCTATGGGAACGACATCTTCAACGCACATTCTAATGAACTCGCACACCGAATCAGCGTATTCGTCAATGTTGTTGTCTGACGCAATACGAAACATATCCCAGTCCACGTGATGGAAGCAGTCTTGGAGTGTGGAATCAGATTGGTCGGACCAGCGTTGAACAGACCTCAGCGTGGGAGCTTCTTGTTTTAGTTTCTGTCTGTATGCAGGAATCAACAAAATGGAGTCGTGGTCAGCTTTTCCGAAAGGAGGGCGGGGCAGGGCCTTATATGCGTCGCGGAAGTTAGAATAGCAGTGATCCAAGGTTTTGCCAGCCCTGGTTGCGCAATCGATATGCTGATACAATTTAGGGAGTCTTGTTTTCAGATTAGCCTTGTTAAAATCCCCAGCTACAATGAATGCAGCCTCAGGATGTATGGATTCCAGTTTGCAAAGAGTCAAATAAAGTTTGTTCAGAGCCATCGATGTGTTTGCTTGGGGGGGAATATATACGGCTGTGATTATAATCGAAGAGAATTCCCTTGGTAGATAATGCGGTCGACATTTGATTGTGAAGAATTCTAAATCAGGTGAACAGAAGGACTTGAGTTCCTGTATGCTTTTGTGACCATACCACGTCTCGTTAGCTATAAGGCATACGCCCCCGCCCCTCTTTTTACTAGAAAGATGTTTGTTTCTGTCAGCGCGATGCGTGGAGAAACCCGCTGGCTGCACCGACTCCGATAGCGTCTCTCCAGTGAGCCATGTTTCCGTGAAGCAAAGAACGTTGCAGTCTCGGATGTCCCTCTGGAATGCTACCCTTGCTCGGATTTCATCAACCTTGTTGTCAAGAGACTGGACATTGGCGAGAAGTATACTGGGGAGTGGTGCACGATGAGCCCGTCTCCGGAGTCTGACCAGAAGACCGCTACGTTTCCCTCTTTTACGAAGTTGTTTTTTTGGGTCGCCGGCTGGGATCCATTCCGTTGTCCTGGGTGAAATGCAGAACACAGGATCCGCTTCGCGAAAGTCATATTCTTGGTCGTACTGATGGTGAGTTGACGCTGCTCTTATATTCAGTAGTTCTTCTCAACTGTATGTAATGAAACCTAAGATGACCTGGGGTACTAATGTAAGAAAGAACACGTAAAAAAAAAAAAAAATCTGCATAGTTTCCTAGGAAAGCGAAGCAAGGCGGCCATCTCTGTCGGCGCCGGAACTAAGCTGTGTACATTCCCCTCAAGCACACACCAAGATGGCCCTAAAGGACATTCACTGGACTCTATGTAAACTGGAAACCATATATCCTGAGGCTGCATTTATTGTAGCTGGGGATTTTAACAAAGCAAATTTGAGAACAAGGCTACCTAAATTATATCAGCATATTGATTGCACTTTTCACAGGGGTAATACACTCGACCACTGCTACTCTAACTTCCGCGATGCATACAAAGCCCTCCCTTCAGGCAAATCCAACCACGACGCCATCTTGCTTCTACCGTCTTATTGGCAGAAACTCAAACAGGATGTACCAGTGACTAGAACTATTCAACGCTGGTCTGACCAATCGAAATCCATGCTTCAAGATTGTTTTGATCACACGGACTGGGATATGTTCCGGTCAGCTTCAGAGAATAACATCAACCTATACGTTGACTCGGTGAGTGAATTTATAAGGAAGTGCATTGGAGATGTTGGACCAACTGTGACTATTAAAACCTAACCTAAACAGAAACCGTGGATGGATGGCGGCATTCGCGCAAAACTGAAAGCACGAACCATCGCATTTAACCATGGAAAAAGGCCTGGGAATTTGGCTGAATATAAACAGTGTAGTTATTCCCTCCGCAAGGCAATCAAACAAGCGAAATACCGGTACAGGGACAAAGTGGAGGCCCAATTCAACGGCTCAGACATGACACATATGTGGCAGGGTCTACAGGAAATCACGAACTACAAAAAGAATACCAGCCACATCACGGACAGCGACGTCACATTTCCAGACAAACTAAACACCTTCTTTGCCCTCTTTGAGGATAATATAGTGCCACCGCCACGAGCCGCTGACAAGAACTGAGGCGCCCCTCTTCTTCTACGTGGCCGACGTGAGTAAAACATTTAAACGTGTTAACCCTCGCAGGGCTGCTGGCCCAGACGGAATACCTAGCCGCGTCCTCAGAGCATGCGCAGACCAGCTGGCTGGTGTGTTTACAGACATATTCAATCATTCCCTATCCCAGTCTGCTGTCCCCACATGCTTCACGATGGCCTCCATGGTTCCTGTACCCAGGAAGGCAAAGATAACTGAACTAAATGACTACCGCCCCGTAGCACTCACTTCTGTCATCCTGAAGTTCTTTAAGAGACTAGTCAAGGATCATATCATTTCCACCTTCCAGCAACCCTCGACCCACTTCAGTTTGCATACCGCCCAAACAGGTCCACAGACGATGCAATCGCCATCACACTGCACACTGCCCTATCCCATCTGGACAAGAGGAATACCTATGTAAGAATGCTGTTCATTGACTACAGCTCAGCATTCAACACCATAGTACCCTCCAAGCTCATCGTCAAGCTGGAGGCCCTGGGCCTCAACCCCGTCCTGTGCAATTGATTACTGGACTTTTCTGACGGGCTGCCCCCAGGTGGTGAACGTAAGAAACAACATCTCTACCTCGCCGAACACTGGGGCCCCACATGGGTGCGTGTACAGCCCCCAACTGTACTCCCTGTTCACCCACGACTGCGTGGCCATAGTACGCCTCTAACTCAACCATTAAGTTTGCAAACGACATAACAGTAGTGGGCTTGATTACCAACAACGACGAGACAGCCTACAGGGAGGAGGTGAGGGCACTCTGAGTTTTTATTTATTTTATTTCACCTTTATTTAACCAGGTAGGCAAGTTGAGAACAAGTTCTCATTTACAATTGCGACCTGGCCAAGATAAAGCAAAGCAGTTCGACACATACAACGACACAGAGTTACACATGGAGTAAAACAAACATACAGTCAATAATACAGTATAAACAAGTCTATATACGATGTGAGCAAATGAGGTGAGATAAGGGAGGTGAAGGCAAAAGAAACGCCATGGTGGCAAAGTAAATACAATATAGCAAGTAAAACACTGGAATTGTAGATTTGCAGTGGAAGAATGTGCAAAATAGAGATAAAAATAATGGGGTGCAAAGTAGCAAAATAAATAAATAAATAAAATAAATACAGTAGGGTTAGGGTTAGAGGTAGTTGTTTGGGCTAAATTATAGGTGGGCTATGTACAGGTGCAGTAATCTGTGAGCTGCTCTGACAGTTGGTGCTTAAAGCTAGTGAGGGAGATAAGTGTTTCCAGATTCAGAGATTTTTGTAGTTCGTTCCAGTCATTGGCAGCAGAGAACTGGAAGGAGAGGCGGCCAAAGAAAGAATTGGTTTTGGGGGTGACCAGAGAGATATACCTGCTGGAGCGCGTGCTACAGGTGGGTGATGCTATGGTGACCAGCGAGCTGAGATAAGGGGGACTTTACCTAGCAGGGTCTTGTAGATGACATGGAGCCAGTGGGTTTGGCGACGAGTATGAAGCGAGGGCCAGCCAACGAGAGCGGTCTCAATGGTGGGTAGTATATGGGGCTTTGGTGACAAAACGGATTGCACTGTGATAGACTGCATCCAATTTGTTGAGTAGGGTATTGCAGGCTATTTTGTAAATGACATCGCCGAAGTCGAGGATTGGTAAGATGGTCAGTTTTACAAGGGTATGTTTGGCAGCATGAGTGAAGGATGCTTTGTTGCGAAATAGGAAGCCAATTCTAGATTTAACTTTGGATTGGAGATGTTTGATGTGGGTCTGGAAGGAGAGTTTACAGTCTAACCAGACACCTATGTATTTGTAGTTGTCATAAGGTGAAT